>NW_019102013.1:0-45078 GCF_001856785.1 Myzus persicae | reverse complement strand
AAAAAAAAAAACATGGCATTAGATAATAATATACGGTCTTCATATTATGTACATACATATGTATATTGGATATTGTTTTATTTATAATCAATGCTAAGGAACGGGTTTTGTGTCCTCAATAATTTTTTATTATTTATAATATAAAATTAGAAATAAATATCATTCAGTTGACAAATAGGCAATAGCTAAATATACCAAATTGTTGTATAAATGTAATTATACTGCATACAATTATTTAAAATGTATACAAATAGGTTAGGTACCTATCTGTATTTTTGACTAATGTAAGTGCCTATTCATATTTTATAAATTTAAATAATAAATAGTAACCAAGGCTAGGAACTTAAAAATATGCAGTAAAAATTTGGAAAATATGCAATTTATTGAATAAAATACATTTTACATACAAAATTTAAAAATTTTAATTAGGTAGGTGTCTGGAAAAAAAATTAGAAGAAATTTAAAAAAAAATAATACCGCACGCTTATGTATTTAATTACCTACGATTATACAATTTATTTATATCATGGTACAAAATATTAATCGTGGTAAATTTGAATAAAAATAAATACGGGCCGGTCAGCGATCACTATTACAAGTTCTCAGTAGTAGATACAAAGATTATAATATTATTTTTGGGAGCAATAGTAATAGCCGTTGATGAATTAATTTATTTTGTCAAACAATATTAAAAGTATAAATTGCTAAAAAAAAATTGTTCACGTTAATTCTATGATATTATACGCATATAATTAATGTTCTTATACCTAAAATAAGCGAATTTGTACAAAAAATCACGAAATATTCAAAATTATGCAACAAACATTTTTGTATTTGTAATATACATATACTTACTATGAATCAAATTTGTATCGAATCAGATTTTCAATATACACTTTCTAAACAAATATGTATACAAATGCTTAAAGTTCCGAGCCTTGGTAAGACTAATAACATACTTACATACCTATACTTTCATATTATGTTTGAATCAACTTAATATTAAATATGTATATCATTTCTAAACGCTGCAAAATGACAACATTGATTTCAAAAACTTGTATGATTAAACCTCGCGTTCAACATAATGTTGAATGATGCATATAAAATCAAACCGATTTTGAAAGAACATCACCTTTATTGCCTGTAAAGATTATTGCAGTTCGTAACCGAATTTAATTTTTAAATTCCTAGGTATCGCATATAACATATTTTCGTTTTTGCAATGTGCATTTCTGCATAAACGTCGCGTTACACCTATTACATAGATCAGGCACATACCACCAACGGGTAAACGTGTATTCCGAAACATCGACTCGGCTACGGTACGACCAAGAGAGAAGTGCCGGAAAATGTACACCGCCTGTGCACCACCAGTATTTTTGTGACGAAGATTCTGCTGCACCGGGGTAATAATAATTGTATCACAGATAAACAATTTAAGAGGCTCTGAAATGCTAATACACCCATCGCCACTGCAGCAAATATGTGTAACGGCAGGTATGAGTTATGCGTGGAATCTCGTACGACGATTAATAAAATTTATTACAAAGTATATAAACATACACGTTATACATCTTTAGAATGTTATATATTATTATGGTTGCTAGTGTATAGGTGTGTATAGTATACACCAACGTCGGTATAATAAAACTTTAAAAAGCGTGCACGTCGAAAATTATTCATAATACTTAAAACGAGCATACTTCGTAAAGAATGTCGAGTAGTCTGATCGTATAGACACTATAATATACAACGAGGTGGGTAGTGTGGGTACATTAAGCCCGTATAATAATAATATACACAACGTGCTCGTATATTGTTTACAAAAGTTTTAATAGAAAATGTGTAATATTTTTTATCTCGTACGCAAGATGTGCCGAAAGTTTTAATCAAACTTTTAGTGTGTTATACCTCAAAAAATCGTGTGAGACCGATACAATATGATAGACTTCCCCGTCCACCAGTGATTCTAACAAACTCGATAAGACCACCACCTGAAAAAAACGAATTAAACCACAGCCGTGGAAATATATAAATTTTTCAAATCTTATATAGGTATAGGTACTATGAGTAATCTCGTTGTTGAAATCGTATCGTTCAAAGAACTATTTTTCGTACGATATCTTTTCGTCTATACATGTGTATTATTATGGAAACCTTCGTTTGTGCTCCAGGTTTATGTATTGTGTAAATATTATAAATATGATGCTCGAAAAAATTTAGTTTGCGCTGACGGTAAGACGTTTTAAAAAATGTTGTTTTGGATCTAGATTATACTCGCACCGTTTAATTTCCGATGAAATATCAAAAAACACAAGTTAACGTAAACAAAATATACGTATTACAATTTAGTTATTCAAAACAGTAGTAACTGTCAATTCCATTCGTCAGTATATAAGTCAATTATTCGTTCCGATTTCGTAAAAAGTTGCTTATTAATGCATTACAATCAAATCAAATAATGGAATCATTATAATTATGAACGTTGGTCAAAACTTAAAATTATGTTTTTTTTCGATATTACTTCCGTACGGATATTTTTTCTAAATCTCTTTTATACGTTTTTTTTAAATCGCCGTACAGGTAGGCCCTGGTATTAGTGATGACAGTTTTGGGCCTGTTGGTCGGCTAACTCGTATTCTTTGATACCCGTCTGTCGGGAATCCACATGAGAGTAATTTGTATGTTTTAAGGCTTAGATTAGTTTGTATTGAATTCTTATGTCTCGGGATTTGAATTGTTGTTTTTTTTATTTACGCTACTGAGAGTATCGCGCGTTCACAAACTATATAATTACTACTTTATGAATAATGCAACTCTTGTTTTCGCAGGGCACACCAGACAAGGTCTCAAGTGCAGGGTGTGCAAGATGAACGTGCACTTGGACTGTCAGGAGAAAGTCACCACTCGGTGTCAGGTGAAGTCACGGCTGTTGCGCCGCCAGAAGTCTACGTCAGAGATCGAGACGAAGATGGCGGCAATGAACATGGCGGGCCGCGACGACGACGAAGGTAAGCCGGAACATTGCTTTCGTACACATCCCATACAATGATAATATAATAAACTATACACAATAATAATGGTGTTATTATAATATTATTATAATAATTATTACCATGACGTTATATTATATTATTATATTGGCCATGTCTCGTGCCGAAATAATATTACAGGACGCACGTATAATGATTATACGACACACGCATGTTATAATATTGCCGATAGGTATGTCTCTGGGAGACGTTTCTGATACATTAAATGTAATTTATTTAAGTGTGACATGGTAAAATCTTCAAATTACCAATATAATATTGATTCAGTCACAGAACGATAATGTTTTTTTTTTTTTAATATCATACAAAAGAGTACTTCATTAAACGTTCTCAGTCCTTTTGGATTTTTGAAATAATATACGACTCATATGGTTTACCAACATGCGGGTGTGCGTATAACGCTTATGCCGTGTATGATGTCCGTATAATATCACATATATGCTATATACGTTCAAGAATACTCACCATCAATGTACATATTATTATAATAACTATAATATATATATATGTTATATATATACACCCCACTCGCAAAGCAGTGAAGTGTTATTATTTTTATTTTCATTTTTTTTTTAAATTTTATTTTCGTCATTATTATTATTTAATACTTATTATTACTAAAAAATTCAGCTTTCCAAAGTCGTTGTGTACATACAATTTATGTGTACATATACGTTTTATACGTAGTAGGGTTGTAAATAACGATGAAATATATATATATATATTATTCTTACGGACTTTTTATCATTATTTCCTGGTTTTTTATTTTTATTTTTATTTTATTTTTGGTGTAAATCCATGCACGCTGTTCGGTTTGATTGATGTGTTTATATATATATTTTTTCTATTTTAAACGTCTAATTGTTTATTTCCTACTTTATATATATATATAAAAAATACTTGTTACCCGTGGGTACCTACGTTCACTGTACAGAGTAACTAAATTTCTATCGTGCGACGTGTTAATCAGACGTAGGTTGTGTGTTTACTATTTACCTGTAATAATTTCCCATCATCGTTAAATCATTATATCATTATACCTATCACCACGACGATCGACCACCGTACACAATTAACCGAATGCCCAAAGTGTTGATATCATATTAATAATATTAGTAAATAAAGTAATTATTGTGGTAGTATATATATAATGTAATATTGCTTTGCGTACTAATTAAATACGAAATATATATTTTATAATATTATATACAGTATTACACCCATATACGGTTCGTTGTGGGGTGGCGTCGACCGTGTACGTTTTGCATATGCAGCACACTAATAATATCAACTTCATGTTTGCCACTGTCCACCGAGTACGATTTATTGTCGTACCACCCAGCACATCCCCCATATATTGGCCACTGTCACCCCCTCATGGCGTTCCTTGTACACTATGACGGTGGTGACATGCGGTGTGTGAGTATGCAGTGTTCAGTGGCGGTGAAAGTGTATACATTATTATTTTCAAAGCTTCGAACTCGGGACGACAATTATTGTTGTGTTATAATTGTATTTACATCTGAAAATATATTATTATATTCTTAAATATCACAATATCACACACAAAGCGAATTTCGTACCCGACATTAGTGTACGATATAAATTTAAACGTCTAACGACGACCATAATTTTACACCGCCACTGCATGTCATATCAAACACACACGGTAAATTGCGTCATTTTCCATAAAAATCGGTTATTCCACCCGTCTCCAGCATCTATGAACGTATCCGATACATTTCTCGAGAGGTCCGGAATTTTTTTTTTAATGCCAAACAATATTCGTTAATTAAAACTGCAAATGGTTTAGATTATGCGCTTGAATTTAAATCTAACACTTGGACGACCCTTCGTCGCGTCACGGAATTATTTGAAAACAAACAGATGGTACAAAGTTTGCATAAACTACAACACTATAATATTAAGTGTATATATATATATTTGTGTGTATTTAGTTGTATATTATTATAATATTCGTTCCATTGCCGTCATCGTCTATGGCGCATCCTACTCTAAACACACAGATTGACCCTTTCTGAGACGGTTGCCGGGTGGCATGGGAAGGTCTATAGCCTCTATTTCTGTAACTCTATCGATCTCTATATAATTAAAGTTATCTCAGCTAATAATAATTATTCTCCAAATGTTGTAGAAGTATATCAAAATCGTATATTAGGTGTATAGGTTTAAATTTAACACTGGTGATTTGTTTATTTTTTATTCTACGATCTTCTCATGATTACCACTAAATAGTTCAACAAATTACTAGACCAGTTTGCGATTGTCAAGTCAAATTTCTTCACACTAAAAAAAAACCAAAATTACGGGTTTCAAAGAAACACAACAGTCATGCGTATAGTCCTGGCAAAACCAGCGCTGCCCCCATACACCGGTGCTTACGTTCTTAAATGCAATTTTTACAAAGTGCGGCCTCAGCTCATTTCCTTCATTGGCCTATTATTACGATAGCGATCAGAGGTCTTTATTTTCAAAGTTTTATTTAATTTGTGTGTGTGTGCACTAAACTGGATGAGGCATACAACATAAACCATCGTAAACATATTCTATACGAAATCAGTCTACTATTTGCATATTCTAAAACTTATTTTCCTACTTTCTCACTCCATTCAAAAATTCAGAACAAACAATAGCATTATTTATATTAATTAATACGATATTGATGTTTTATTAACAGTTAATTGCATATTTTACACATTAAAGTTTAATACAATCCCAACCACTATTTGATTTTAAAAAAAACTTCATTCAACAACTTGTCACGTCATATTTTACTTACTAGTTGTCCATTTGAATAAGATCGTTAATTAAAACCAAAATGTCTGTATTCCCAAGTCAGTAGATGATTATGATTATGTCAAATAGAGCATTAAAAATGTCTTATCTCTTAATGTACATCATTATTTACTTCAAGTCTTCGAAGTATGAAATGAAAAACAAAGTAATAAAGGAGTAAAATGAATAAACAACAAAAAATAATATACATCAAAATATGAGTTTGTGACTATCATTTTTGAGTTCCATATGGTTTTTCATTTTGTCATTGATTATTTATTTCATATTCATTCCAATCTCAAAATTAAAAATATTTTTGCTGCATTGTTAAAAGTATTATTACGTTCATATATTTATCGTACCTGCCCATATTTACTTCATCGATTACACAGATATCAGTTGTTACTTCCTTTTTTATGCAAATAAATATATTAACATTTCTTATATTACGCATCTGCATTATTAAATAAGTATATACATACGAATATATCAGTTTTTAGAATAAATAGTAATTATTAGATATATTTTCTACCTACATGAAATTCGGTTTTTCTAAAATTACTTAACATGCATTATTACTGATGTGTAATGCATTTAGCTATTCGTCAATGGATAATATAATTTAAAGTTTCTATTAACTCATGTTCATATTTTATAATCATAAAAATGACATGTTACCCAGAAAAATCAAAAACCATCAAACAATAAGGATATTTTAGTAATTAATGGTTTGACGTGAATACGTGCAAATTATAATATAAATTTAAACAAAAGAAATACATTTTGATGGGTTTTCAAAATTCAATAAATCACAATTACTTTATAGTTCATTTTACCTATCATAACATTCATAACAATATAATACGACGTGGCAAGATATTTGAGAGTATTATATTACTCAACTATTTTTGTTGACCTAATATAATACGATAATTCATGTGATTCAAAAACGATAAATTCATAATTAAATTATTATTCCTTAAAGAAACATACAATGTCAGGACCCCGGCAAATCATAATAATATAAAGAAAATAATTAATGTACCTAATGACGTGAGTTTAATCGCCGTACAACCATGAAGTCGTATGTATATAATTTGTATTATTATTTGCTTCTCACTATTCCATTAATTTCACTTTCCATCTAGCTGTTTGGAGCTGAATAAATACAGACATATTATAATTTGTTAACCTGAGACTTTATTAAAATTCCTTGCTTTCATAAATATTTGAGTTCCTAGAAAATGAAATTTCACTGTCGAATTTCACAGAAATAAGAACGAAATATTATATAATGATATGTGATAGTTTGTACATATTATATCTGTTTGTTTTTAAATACATACGTGTTTGCGACGATGGAATTAATTTTTATTTTCTCCAATCAAATTTGTAATATTAAAAAGGAAGTAAAAAACGGTTTAAAGCCAATTCCGGTACAGTGCCCCATAAAATAATAACGATAAACGATATAAAATGCATGTTGTATAAAATATTAAAATGTATAAAAAAAATTATATTCGTAACGGCGTACATCAATACCATCATACCCGCAGTACATTAATAAATACATAAGATAAGACAATGTGTAAACTTATAAATAACCTAGAAATAATTATTTGTTTTTGGAGAATAAAAAAAAAAATATGCTGAATGTCCACAAATAATTTTACGCTCGTTTCAGTTATTTATTTTAGATTAAAATGTTTAAAAAAAATGCACTTAATTCCAACTCTAACGGCATAGGTACATAATACGTTTTACAAAGATAAACAACAGCCATACATTTCTTGAAACAACTCAAGAGTTCCACTTATTAACAGATCCGATTGGCGATTTCCATGTACAGTGTTTATTATTATTTGCATAGATATAATCAAATATTGATAGATCAAATTCATCACCATCAATTGTACAGTTCATGTAGGTAACAGAATACTGTTCAACGTATCGAAGAGCAAAGGTACATAAGTCACTTTGTATGCCGAATTAATCAAACTATATAATATATCGATACTTCAAGATACACTAAATATTATTAAATAATATGCAAAGACGTGTCTTGTTGTAATTGTTTACAACCACAACGCATTAAAAGAACTATGCATTTCGTGCCACCGTTTTGATAATATTTACAATTTATATCACGTATGAGTCGAGGCAGACTCACACATATACCTATTATAAATGGCAAATCTTGTATAAATTTCGTAATTCGTATATTCCATTCTTAATATTTATTGTCCACTCTCTAATTTGTGGTGTAATTTATTCTACAGAACAATGTAACAGTGTAAATTATAGTGATTAAATATTTTAGTCTCGACATTTAATAAATAACAATACCTAATAATAATAATAATAATAATAATAAAGGTTAATCTCAGATATATACGGTTTACATAATGATTAATGAATGGGAAGAATAATGCCATAATACTATATAATAGATACATCGTTTTATACATTTTTTTTAAAAATCTTTTAATAAGTAATCGTTATTCAATATTAATTAACTGTTTATGTATTACGATGATTGATACAACATGGACTTATAAATTTATCGTTTGAAACTGCATAATTAGAGTAGTATTTATATGTTTGGCATGTAGTTAAATTATTCTACCACCTTAATTCATTAGTTTTTAGTAAAAAAAAATACAGAAAACTGTTTAAATATTTGATCAGATATATTTATCTAACACTAAACCCATCCTGTTTGCGATACCGTAAAAACAAAGGTTAAATTAATAAAATAATTTGGAATCAAAATCACAATTAAATGTTTTCAATAAATCTATCAAGATCCGAGTAATTTTGTATCTCAATCAATATTCTTTTTAATATTCTACTACCAATTTTATCAGACGCACATTCCCAGAATTCTATCAAAATATCCACGTGTTTAATTTTTACTTACAACAAATAAAGCATTTACCAGACTTCATTATATGTATGATGAATTTAAAAAGTTATAAACGTACAATATTAGTTATTTACATCGTTGTACATAATTTGTAAGGATATTTATATTATGATATTACGAATAAAAATAATATACTGTAGATATTTTATGTTTTTTTTTTACTGAATATATTCAGTATAATTGCCTCAAAACGTGTAGACCATGTGAATAACAGCAATAATATTAATAACTACATAATTTCTACGTTTAAAATACAATTGTTTGCCTATTATTATTCACATAGTTTTCAGTGACCTACATAATATAAGTGTAACACGTTAATTAATGGAAGGTAACGGTCATGACGGGTACATATCAATCGTGTAAATCGAAACGACTGTTCGTAAAGATCTTTGCAACATTACGACAACAACTGCAGTATCGATATAATATACATGTATATAGGTGTCAGCTCCAAGTGATCATGTTATTATGATATTGTGTACCTGTGTGTTATCATCGTGTAATGTGATTTTGACCACCGAGTCGCACGACTTGCTACACGGCCACATAGAGCTCTGCAATGAACGATATATATTTTTTTTTTAATTTTGAACGCATTGTGTGTATATATATATATATATAATAATAATAATAATTATAAAAATGTAAAATATATCATGTTCGACGTTTATGAGTTTGCTTTTGACGAGTGTTTCGATTGTAAACCTATATATTATACACTGAGTGGTGTGAACAATTGCACAGAAAAAAAAAAAAAAACATTTTTGCAAATTTTGATTTTTTTTTCTTATGATTTTATTTTCGTTTGAATTCACATATCATATATATACGTGTGCGTCCGTGCATGTGGGTGTGTCAAAAACACACTCGCACATGCACACCCACACACGTATATATACTATATGTATATGTATATGCGTGTATATTATGTATTGTTTCGTCGTCGTGGACGTGTGTGGTGTGCCTATTTTTTTTTTTTTTTTGTTCTTTTTTTCTCTACCCGTATGCGCAGTAATTCCCGGTGCGGACGGCGGCGGTGGTGTTGGCGGTGCCGGCGTTGGTGGTGTTGGTGGAGGAGGTGGAGGTGGTGGAGGTGGCGTTGGAGGTGGTGGAGGTGGCGGCGGTAGTGGCAGTGGTGCAGGCGGCGGCGGCCTCCAGCAGCAACTGGACGGCGCGGGGCAACCGGTCGACCAAGTGTACCAAGTGTTGAAGCAGGCCGGCGAGATCCGCACGTCGCCCAGACCGGGCGGCGGCCCCTCCGGTTCGCGGCAGCAGCAACAGAATATGGCCGTTGGCGGGCCGCCCACCGAACCACTGCCCAGGTCGTCGCCATCGCAGCAGCAGCAACAGCAACAGCAGCAACAGCACCCGCAGCAGCACCTGCAGCACCCGAACAGTTTAGGTAGACCGGGAACCACGCTGAACGTCACGTCGCCGCCAATCGCGTCCAGCTCAGGTCTGCACGGCTGTGTGTGTGTGTGTGTGTGTGTGTGTGTGTGTGTGTGTGTGTGTGTGTGTGCGTGCGTGTGTATGTGTGTGAGTGAGTGTACGTGTGCGTGCGTGTGCGTTTACGCGTCCGCACACGTGACCAATCGACTTGGACCAAGTCGTTGTTGTTGATTATGTTGTTGTTGTTGTTGTTGTAACGTGTGGACTTGATCCCCGTATTTTTGATTTTTCGCATGCATTTGTATCGTAACACATTTTTTGTCGTCTCTATCTCTCTCTCTCTCTCTCTCTCTGTCTGTCTGTCTGTCTGTATCTTTCTCTATCTATCTATCTATCTAGATCACTATGTAGACACACTGTCATCTGTCTTCAATAATACAATACGATACGTATATATATATTATCTCGGGTCGCGGGCGGCGCGTCCGGAGGATTGAGGCGATTGCACGTGTTTAAGCCGTCGATTCGCCCGGACAAGCTGCCCGTGCTCATAAAATACACAAAATACGATATTATAATAATAATAATAATAATAATAATATATATTATGTACCTAACCTACTGCTATCGTACACGCTAGCGAAATTAATATTTAAACTCTTAAACGTCGATCGACGACCACCGAAAAAATTGGAATTTTTTTTTTCTCTGACCACTTTTTACAATACCACCCCGAGACATACAAGATGATGACATGTAGTAGGTACATAATATTATGTCATTATATGTTATTACGATATTAATATATCTTCGCTTATTGTTGCTGTAAATAACATATTCACCATATACGACGGTGGCGTGTCGCGCTTACTATTATTGTGATTATTATTATGTTGATGTTTTGTGAACGTTGCATGTTAACGCTTCTCGACTTTGGGCAAGCTGAACTCTTTTTTTATTATTACAAATAATATTATCATCTTTAATTATTTTGATAAAACATAATTATTTAATACTTTTATAAATCCGAATACATACATATCTACATTTATATGCCTATGAATACATATAAATATGTTATCTACAGGAGTGTATATTGTATATAATTATGTATGTATGTATATACGTATGTATGTTTATGTATATATGTATATATGTATGTATGTATGTGTGTATATATGTATGTATGTATGTACGTATGTATGTACGTACGTATATATATATGAATATGTACATACCTACGATAATATATATATGTATATAATATATATGCACTCTTCTCTTCGAGAGTGTATAACCAATAGGTATTATTATTACTATATTGTTATTGTTTTATTTATTATTTTGGCTTAAAATTGGCCCGGTACCTCAGATGGCACTGATAATAGTGTGCCATTATAATTTTAAAAAAAAACAAAAAAGCCATTCGAAAAATTGCGAATTTCTCATGTCGCGATCGTGATTGTCCTATCCTAGCGGAATCACACGTCGTCGGCACGTCTTCGGCCTCCTGCAGACTCCCGGAATCGGCAGCACCCAGAAGGCGGAGACTGTTCGGCGGCGTCAAGAGCTTTACCATGTTCGGTGGCAGGTCCCAAACACAAGGCCGATCGATATCGTTACCCGAAAGTACGAATTTATATCATTTTGTTTCTTCTGAGCGCAAAATTCTTTTTTTTTTATTATTATTTTATTTTATTACAATATTTTTACACATACCTACACTTCAAAAACATTTATGATTACTATTCTTTTTTTCAATTATTTTATTTATTTTTATTTATTTATTTTTATTTTTTTTGTTTTTTCTCTTTCTTCACTCGTCGTTACCTGTCGCGTACACAGAACAGGTTAAGTACGCGGCGGGTACGAGACCGTTTGGACAACCCCTAGTGTTACCCAGTCAACCCCCAGACGGAGACCTGCAACAGCCAGTAGACCTTCAGCTGCAACCCGGACACAGACGGAGCTTGATGGCCGGTGCCGTTATGGCGGCCAAGAAGAATTTAACTTTTAAAAAATAACGTTTTTCGACCGCCTGCTGTCAGAATATTCTCTTGCACCATCTCTCATAAATCTATCAACCCCACGCCCCTCAGCTATATCCCTTAAAATTACTCCATTATAATATAAGGCGAGTTATTTCATAGTGAATTTTTAGATTTTAAAACAATACCGCGATATTCCTATAACGGTTGATTCACGATAATATAGATAGGTACCCGCCTAAATATTATAATTTATAATATATATTACATTATATTATAGGTGTAGTTGACGATGTCTGAGAAACGCGCCTCTAATATTATTCTTTATTACGCCTCCCTCGCCTAACCATAGACATGTTGTTATTGAAATAAATTTCTCGTAGGCACATTCATATTTTTTCCGAGCTCTGCCATTTAATAGACGCGTGTCAGCTGTGTCGCCCGTCTTAAAATAACTGATATTAGTTAAAAACAAAAATTATAAATGTGTGTGCCCTACAAACTTTTGCTACCCCACCCCCAACTCCATATAAGCCTGAGCTTTTTATTCTTCTATAACTTATTATGTTTCACTACTTATACTTCTTCCAATACTATTAGTCAACGCTATATATATATACATAAATGATATATATTGCTCTTTTAATAAATTTATTTGTTAACACGTAGTATGTAATATACGATATGATGGCTGTGATCGTTAAAATTGTCACGAAATACGTATTACGACAAATACTTTCCAATATTTACTTATTATATCTGTTATATTATATATTATACAAATGTCGTTGCACGGTAGTTTTTCTCTTTTTCATTTTCTGTAAAACAATATTTCTTATTATATAATAATAATATTACAATATAAGAGCATGACGTCCCGACCCCCCACCCACCTCCTCCTAAAGATAAAAAAAATGTAATTTCATCGATATTATACTGCAACTCCCCGTTTACTAAGCTTGTTATTATATTAATTAAACTTTATTCTTTTATAAATCACCATTGTTATACCGTGTTTTTGTTTTTTTCTATATACAAGGCCAGACCACCTGCTATTCTCAGGGACAAGACAAGCATTTTTGGACTCGATCAGTCCCTACCGGTCTGTACTTAGCAACCACTCAAAAAAAAAAAAAATAGTCTGATGATAGTCGTAGTAGAATATAATACATGCAGGTGTTTGCACCGTTTAGAACAATCCATTCATGTGCACCGACTCGAGTATTGTTGTAGGACAGTTTCGTGAATAGAAAAATCATTGGACAATATCATTGTTATATTGTATTGCTTGAAGAACGTCCTCGTCACTTTCGGAAACTTTCACCCGAATCCTATAAATAAGGGTTAAAGAAGTAGCTCATCCGATTGATAATACATCATATTACACGTATATATATATATACGTTCGGTCGAAGTTTGAATAATTAAAAGGCCCATCAAAATGTCACGTGCACGTTTTCAAAACTACCAAAGGGATTTTAAAAAATTCAACTCATACATAATTCATCGACACAAACATTTCTGTAACCGAGCGACCCTCGTTATTGCACTCTGTCATAATACATATTATGGAGAGCCTCGTCGTTCGAGACTTTCCGGAGCGAATGAGCATAACGAAATGTCGAACACACACACGAGCTTGTAAAAAATAAAACTCATATACCTACATCATTTGTACTTACCTACCTGCCTAACTGCCTACCTACCGCATATTATGTGTATCATACTTTATTATATGCAAATATATTGTCGTCGTCGAAATGCTCGTTCAACACAATCGTATGTCATTGTAATTATTGTCCTTGGTCGGCTTTCACCCGGTACGCATGCCATCAGTGTACGGAATCCGAAAAGTCTGCGCCCTGTGGCTATCATATTACTATAGTTATTGTTCTGGTGTCTTAGAAAAACTTCCCTGTGCATGTGCGTGTCGTAGAGTGTAGACCAGTGGCGTAACTGCGGGGTAAAAATCCAGAGGAGGGGGGATCAAAATAATGTATTCACCTGTAAAATCCGTGTAAAACATTATATTATGGAAATATATATGGAATAATATTAAACTACACATAATGATCACTAAGATTTATACTTTTCATTTTATTTTTAAAATTCTTCTTTTGGAATGTTCAATTATAATTCACTTTTTATCACTGACTTTACGACCGGTTTTTTCTAGCTTTACTGTTTACGTTCTATTTATTTTTACTATTCTTCTCTTCTTTTGACTAAATGTTTTTGTTTACAAAATAACTATTGATTACACGTGGATCCTTCGTTGATGATAATTACTTTAGAATTGCAATTTATTCACGTGTATATTGTTTAAGGTATGCATATTATATGTATTATATCATAAATATATTCTTTATGTATGGTTCATAATATTGTAATTATTTGTAGTAGGTACTATGGGAAGATGCCAAGAAATGGCGAGTAATTCTAATTCATGCAATGGGCCTGAAAATTGTCTGTCTGATTTGATAAAAATTAATATTAAAAAATCCAAGTGGGCAAAGTATCTACAGCCTCTTATCAAAAAAACCAAATATCTCGTAGAGCCTATGACACTTTATGTGGAGGGCTCCCGGTCCTTCAAATTTGCGAATATTTTTTAGCAGTTGTATTCATTTTTTAGTTTATTTATTACTACAATTAAATGAATGTTCTATTGTTGATAAAATAATAAAAAAATGCTCTGCCGAGGGGCCGCTATCCACCCACCCCATCCCAATCCACTCCTTCAAATACGTCACTGGCCTACGACATGTACATTTATATCATCAGGTCACGTTTAAGTGGCCGTTCCCATCATATTGTAATCATTTTATGATGGGCTAATCGTTGTCGAGCGCACTCAAATTCAATAATAATTTTCTATAAAATATTTCATTGTATACCTATTAACGGTTAACGAAGAAAAAAAGCTCTCAGATACTGTCGATTAAAATACAATATATTATAAATTATATGACAGCTTACGATTTACGTTCTCGTACGCACTATATAGTTTTTATTATTAATAATTTTACTATGTATTATTACGGTTATTATTTTTACCATTTTTTCATCTGAACCGCAATCAACGAGATCCGACGGAAACGCATATTTATAAATAATTAAATATACATGGTGTTTCACGGTTTCTGACACATAATATTTCGTGTTGTAGAGTGTGGAATATTCTAAGGGCACTTACAAAACCTATCTCATTTAGTTAAAACATACTACAAGAATTATCTTCACAAGAATTTTGATAAAACAAAACCTCTACTTTTCTGTATGAGACGAAAAAATCTCAAAAATTATTTGTTAAACCTAAATAGGAGTTCACAAAATGCAAGAACAACTCAATCAAATAATAAAAAAACTAATGTTACCGTAAGTACCCGTGGATTGGTGAAACACAAAACACGTTTTTAAACACACTCGTAATCATGAAAAGACATATTAATTCTATCATTGACATTGCTTGTGCGGAAAACCGTGAATCATCGTGTATACATGACGATATAACATTATCACGTTTTCTTCCGACTTCACGATGACAATTAACAACAGACCTCATTTTTTTCTTTCTGTATTAACTATATCATGACATCATAATATAAATTAATGACTTTGTGTGTTGGTCAGATGACAACAGTAACGTTTGCATGTCGCGTAGTCTTTAATTCATTTTTTTTTAATTTTTTCTAACTTGGTATTACAATTTTGCAGCATGTCTTAGATCTTAGTGGCCTAGAAGCATTTTTTTTTTATCGAATAGTTTGCGTGTGAGTGGGCGGCAAGGTGAGAGAATCAGCTGACCTCGGCGAAGGAAATCATTGACGTACCTTCGAAAAAACCATAGATTTTGACATAACGCTGGTTATTATCTCTTTTCGATGATGCTCGTTTTCTCGGACAACCCTTGTTTTTGGTTACTCGCTTCGAAGCAGAACATTTTGACCTGTCTATGTCGATTGTCAGACATATAGTGTCCTTTAGTCACACTCGTCCGCTCAAGTATCTTGGCCTTAGACTCTAAGGCGGATAGACGAGTGGAATAGTGCGACGCTTAACCGTTTCTTTAAACATACCTTGGACATTAAATAATATGCTCATTACCTTAATAATAATTTATTATTATGTTTATTTACCGTCCGATATCATCGAGGTACATGCCGAGAATTTTGACGCCATTTTCGTTCTGCTTCGGAAGTGAAATCCTAAACACGTGTTGCCGATCGAGCGGGGTGTGAAGTTTGCCAGTGTGATTCTCTCGTCCAGCCGTCCAGCCGCCGTGACCCACTCACCCCCGTCCCACGGCCCGCTCTCTCTGACCATGGGTGCCCCACCCGTGTGTGGACATTTACAGCTCCGCACAGCCCTCGTCGACCGAAACTCAATTCGCGCATGAAGAGCTTTTCGTTGGACTCGTCGGACACCGCGGAACAAGCGCAAAGGCGGCGGATGGGCAGCAGTGGCAACGGCAGCGGCGGCGGCAGCGGCAGCAGCACCGGACTCCAACAGCAGATGGAAAGCTACTCAAATCCTTCGTCCTCGTCCAGATTGCAATGTACGTATGCCGCGATCCTTCCCGCCGCGAACCCGCTACTGAACTAAAAAAAAAAACTAAAATTCCGAGACCTTCAATATACGAGTATTATACGATAACAATATCATATTGATTATTGCTCTAAAACCGTGTAACTCGCCTCAATGATAACGACATCACAACCGTGAAGGGGGTTATCGTCTCATCATATTTTGCACGTCCACGGAATTCAAAATGTATTTAAAATAGGAAAGCCCAGTCGACGAGAGTGCCTCCTCCGAACGTCGAAGCGTGTGCGTACTTACATCATGCCTATATTATAATATATACCTACCGTTGAGCATTTTAATTTTATTTTGCCTGTAGATCAAATTATAAATATTGTTTATATTATTATGCAATTATTATAAATATGATGATATCGATTCGCTCAGCGTATATCATAATACACATAATTGTGTTATATGTGCGTGTGTTATGTTATATATGCGTTAATATCATAAAGGCATATTATAATTATAAAATTATGTTATTACATGGTTATAATATCATAATGATATAAATATATATTATATATATATTTATTTAACGGTCATCTTGTTTTTCCTCCTTAATTTTACCCTCTGTGGCGAGTTTTATACGCGTTATGCGTGCGTGTGTGTGTGTGTGTGTGTGTGTGTTTACTTTGATATAATATGTTGTTTGATGTGAACGGAGACGAGTGTAATAATTATTATTTTTGTTTTGCATTTTAACGACGGCGGTAGGTATACCTTAATTAATAAACTATTGTGCTATTATTGTCGCACACGCGCATTAACAAAAATCGTTTTATCGATAGTAATTATTACTGCTCTGCTAATAGCTGTATATACACTGTATAACTATATAGTATATATAAACTTATTATATTACTTTAGTGAGTAATCCGACATCGAACAACTGGTAAAAATGACCGCGTGTCGACCAACATCGAAATTCGAATATTATGCACTCGTGATTGAGTTTTCCGCATTACCGATATCGTTTTTTTTTCTCGAGCTTAGTCCACGCAAATAATACGCTACGGCTGGTGGACATGTCCAGATCGTTTGACAGCAACTAAACGTTATTATAATAAAGTTATTGATATTACACTATATTACGCGAACGGTGTGCTAGTAAAATAGTGCAGAAATAAATCTCGAGATCATTACTTTTTGGAAGACGGATAAAAAAGTCTCGTTGACGAGACGTTTTAATACTGAATAGTCGACTGCATAACGGCTTGATAATTTGGGAGACAGAATGAAATGAAAAACAAAATCGAATATTTTGACTGCGAATCGACTAAACTACACCGAACACATTTTATTCCCATTGACCTATAACCTACAAGACAGCTTCGTAATAATCGGCAAATGGCTGAATCGCATTGTTTGCCCTTTTACCTCCCGCGCACCGTTCAAATACATTTTAGTCTCGCCCACCGCTGCGGCGCCGTTCATATTATTCGATTTCTACTGTGCTATAATTGTTCACGTGTAAAAGACACGTCTACTGATCATGATAGTACCGCGAGGGATTAACACATAACACTTAAACGATTAATATAACGATAATTACACGTCATTTTGTTTCCGCGCGTGTGCCGCAGGTGGTATGTGCGACGAGCGCGCGTGTGTAGCGCACGGAAATGACGAAAAGCGAAAGCACGAGAAACTAAAATAATTACAACATTATATTTAAAACAACTATGGGTACAATAGGAGGGTACAACGCGACAATATTATAATATAATAGCGGTTTTACTCGCTGCATGCTTGTACGGACAATGGCTTTTCGCTCTTTCGAGCTATAATGTTATATATTATATTATTGTTATACGTATGTGACGTATGCGGAGATCGTATTTTATTTTGTTGTTATTATTGTTTTTGGTATAGACATATTGTATGTGTAATAATGTTTTTTTTTTTTTTGCGAATAAACTCGCGGCTCCATAGGGTGTAATGAATCGCTACGTTGATAAGGCTCGAAAAAAAAAATAGACAAGCAAACCCGATATGTTGTTATATTATATATAATACGCTTCGCTTTGATATCGTACTTGAATTTAAAATTATTTATTTTTTAAATACTGCAGAGAAAGAGAGATAGTTATTGCGTAAAATGATGTTGAATGGACATGTAGCGTAGCTGAGTATTATTTTATTTTATTATAGGTATAAATAATAAACGTAACATTATAATATTATATATATATATGATATTGTGTTCTGTAAAATCGTTGCGGAGTTATCTGAAAATATAAGTTGATGAAACCCCCTAGCGGGGCGGATAATAATGTAGTGTCGTCGACCCCCCACCCCCTTGTTTCCCAAACACCTATCGAGCGGAGCATGTGCGCAAACTTATATTTTCAGACCGCATTGCAATGTTTTTTATTTTGGTTTTTTTCTTACGTTTTATTGCAGCCGTCTGACGACTGAGAGAACCATAAACATAATATTATGGAACCCCACTAACATTGATTATATATATAATATGATGTACACACCGTTATTTGTTTTTACTTTTGTTATATTCGTTATATTGTTATTGTTTTTTTGTTTTTGTTTCTTTATTATTATTATTACAATTATTATTATTTATTACTATGATTATAATTACTAACGAATCTAACACATATTTTCACACCTGACATTATATTAATATATTATTTTAGTCGTTTCCACACGTCCGCCATAGAGTCATCTGCAACACCTCGATTCCTGTATCATTGTTGGAGTATATAATATAATGTTGATCATACTAGTTACCTCTCAAATTATACGAAATACCTCCTAGATAGATATACCTGTATCTCCATATAGTTGACACTATATATATATAGTTGCCTCCCGAAAACGTGCGGTACAATTTATAATTTAATATTATAGTTACCTACCATTTTTGTCCATCACCAATTAAGAGGACATCATACCCGTATGTCTGTTTTACAAACGAAAAACTTACCAATTTGCGTTCGGCAGAACCAACTACATATTGTAAGCTTTATTTAATATTAGAGTAAATTTTACTTTTATAGAACTACGGATAAGAACATCGTCTGTGTTGTGATCCAGATTTGTATGATATTTGCATTTTTTTTATAAAATTATGCCCATTTTTGAAATGTAACAATTTACATATTCATGTATGCTCCACTTGTACAAAAATTAAAATATCATTTAAAATCAACGCACAAACATAGATAATATTGTAGGTCAACTCGATCTAATATTAAAGTTAACACACATCAAATTGGTTTTGCTGAACACAAGTTTGCTATTTTTTACGTTCGTGAGACGGAGGCAACACATGTGAGCATAACGTCCTCTTAAGTCATAAACAAAAAGGGTCGTTGTCCTGTAATGTGATCAATTCGTAGAATATATAAAGAATGTATTATCTTCTGTTTGCACATATGATATCGTGATCACGACGTGCCACAAATCACAATAATATATCGACTCTATCATAAATATTAATATTACTGCCCACCCATTCGAGATTACAAATATCAGACGACGACGATATTATCCGTGTTAGTTTCTGTTTTAGATTTTGGAAAGATTATGAATCGTTTTGTAGCTAATCACAGTAACATGATACTGTTCAATACCTGTCGACCGTGAAGTGGAAAAACCTTTTTCGGTGGCGATACAATTTAGTTTACCAATTCCACTTAAAATGACCTTTTCATCGACTGCTCTCAAAACGTTTTTGGGTCGATAGACCAGCAACACTCGGTAGTTTTCAAGGCTAAAAGACCAATTATTGTGGTAAATTAAAGATAATATTTAAAAGTAATAATAGTGACCTATAGGGTATATGTATAAAATATAACTCAAGTTACTTTCATTTTAAATAAAATAAAAACATACAACAATTAACGTTCGTTAGGTATATATATATATTTTATAAAAATAAATGAAACATTCAAATTCATACTATTGTTTATGTTGATGATAATGATGATTAATGACTTTTTATAAAAGTCCAGATAATTTCGCATAATATTGTCAGCAAATTGGCATCAATATTTTAAATAGATACATTTTTTTCTCTTTTAATCAAAAAGTATTTAACCAGCCACTCAGCGCCTCGGAGGTAATCAATAGATTAATAATACATAAGTTTTTGATTTTAATTGAATTGAATTTGCATATATCATATCATATGATGATTCAACATCGGTGGAATGAGATTGGACGAAAATATTTTTATACACCTGAAGATAAAACTAAAAGGAAAGCGCAATTATTGGTAAATTGACCGTAAAAAATAAGGAACGCATTTGGCTCATGTCCAATTTAGCGTTCGCGTCGATTCGTATATAAAAAAATATTACTATCGACCTATGCCCGAGTTCGGGAGGCAACTAGTATGATGCGCCCGCGTCGTAGTGGCACATATACAATATTATTGTATTACCTACCTATATACATCATATACCTACTATTGCTCGTTTACCTGCACCGTCGTTTCTGTACAACGATGACACGTAATAGTGTGTCACCGTCGTGTATTGCCACCGTATCCCCGACATGTCGCGTGCGTTCCACGTCGTACGACGACAACGCTGTTTTATTTCATTATACTTGTTGATTTTTCCGCCCGCCTTACGTTTGTTTTTCGTCCGTGTTTTCAGCTCCGTCTAGCCCGGTGCACAACCGGCGTCTACTGTCCACCAGGACCATACGGATGAGCTCCGTCGAGTTACCCGACGACAACGATAAATCACTGTCGTCGGCAAGTACGTCTCCGTGCCCGTCGCCGGTGAGATATTCACAAGTACAGTATTACAATAATTATACACACGGCGCGTATACATAATGATTTGAATGTATAGGTAATATAAAATAATATTACGACACAATACACAATATGCAGCGCCTTACACTGTAGACCTAAGATCGCGCGTGAGCCGTATACTACGACAACCCCCACTCTACTCAGAAATTTGTTTTCGTCCTTTTTTCAGAAACCGCACAGGCTGTTACCGAATAATCTCTACGTGGTACTGTACAATTTCAAAGCTCGGCGGGAAGACGAACTGGATTTGAAGTGAGTACACAAATTTAATGAATAACTAGTTTCGAGCTGCTATTGATCTTTTCATTGTGCAGTGCGTGTGCGTAATTAGATTTTCACTCGAACTGTTTTATTTTTTTTACTGTTTGGTGGTTTGAATGATGAAAAAAAAATATTAATCGCTAAAAAAATGTACCTTCTATATATAAAAATGGAGCCGAAAATATATAACAATTCATCAATTGAGAACGGCTGGGCCGATTTGGCTCAATTTTTTTTTAAATTGTTCTTAATTATTGCAAGGAGAAGGTTTTTACGAAAAAAATATTTTGGAAAAACCTTTTTTTTTAAATTTTTTTGATGATTTATTTTTTGAGTTTCGGAATGCTTTTTCGAATTGAAAAAGCTGCAGCAAGCTTTAGCTTATAAAATTGTCCATATGACATAATTAATCGTTAAAATGGGGCCCCCGACCAACACAAAAAAATTTGTCAACATGGAGAAATATATCGTGTATTGAATATTAGTTATTAATATTATGTTTCTCTATATAAAGTTAAGTTTAAATTTGGTAAAGTGATAATTTTCGTATAGTTTTTATTCCGTTCGATTTTATTTATATTCTCTTTACATACAACGCAATAGTCGATAGCAGAGATAAAATTTAGGTTTTATGTATGTGAAATATGATTATTCGATTATTACGACTTCACTTTCCATTTTCCGTTTTTGTCGTTACCAGAAAAAACGCGCGAACAATTTTAGCTTATTTTATTTTATTTTACTAATCTAACAAGACGCAATCCTGGATGGTCTAGATTCACAATTGGACCCGATAGGTCCGACCCGGGGAATTGCTCAAACAGAGATTTTAAGATTTACGAAGAAAATATTTGTTTATATACGGTTGCTATTGGTTATAGGAGAAATATAAATATATTTAGTAGAAATGGTTATTTTTTTGGTTTATTGGTTGCCTGCAGTGGTTCATCGGGCAGATCAGGTGTATGCATGCATGCAATTGAATTTTTGCATCGCTTATAGCATGTCCGCAATCAAAATAAATATAAAACATATTATTTCAATAATACACAGCAGGTAGGCATAATATACTGCTCGCATTATCACCATCGAGTCTCATATAGAGTCGGCATTTTTAACTGGCAACAACGTGCACGGGATCAGCTAGTTTACTATAATATCTGAATTGCCAAAATCTAACCAAAATTTAAAATTTAATTTAATAACAGTTATAATAAAATGAATTCCGATTAAATAATAAATTATATCTAGCATATCCCTCCTTCGCATTCTGAGTAAGCTTGAATCTGATCGTTGATATTAATGATAACTGTTTCACAGACGTCTCGACCTCACAATTTTGCTGATTACCCGTTGAATTTCCCTCAGGTCAGTCACAGTATGAAGTTTGTTCACGTACACATTTTACTTTAGATATTCTCATAAAAAGAAGTCTCTTGATGCGAGATCACGTGCAAGGTGATTGCATGTATCCTATGACCCTTGATATAATGATATGTGTCTCGTATCCTCGTTCTAGTGAAACCTATGCTGGATATTATTTATCTTAATGAAATCGGAATACTACCCAATTGCAATTAAAAAATATTTTTCTTTAATTTTGACTAATTTGTAAACTTGACATTTTTAAAAAAACTGCGTTTGTGCTTGTGGTAGTGGATGGATGCAACGCTCTTACCTTTTTCCTTAGTTTACATTTTTCTTCCATCCACTAATTTCCATACATATATTTTATATTTATTCAAGTAGATGAAACATTTTGTGCAGAATATTTACAATATGGAAAATCTCTCCCCTTCCCACAAAATATTTTGTGTAACTTCAAGCACTGATAATGAGCTGTGTATGTATGATGTGACACCTTTAAACAGTGTCTATTCATGTATATGATGTAGACGCATTTTACCTGTTTTTAATAATTTGAAAAAAAATTATGTTTCATACCAAACATTTTTTTTGTGTGCATTTAGGGCGGGATACAAGGTGACCGTTATCGACACGTCAGACCCGGCCTGGTGGAAGGGTAAATGTTTCGGTCGCGTCGGTTACTTTCCGTACAATTACGTGACCAAAGTGCAGCCCGGAGAGAGGCCATGGCAAGTCACAATCAATTTACAGGTGTTGGACGTTGACAATAATCCACTCACATTGCTGAGAGACCAGGTAGGCACCTAAACAGTCGTAATTTACATATAATTTTAGTATTATTATATTTTTTACAATTGCTAATCCCCCCCAGCCATATATCTGGTCGATGCTAATTCAACTATTGACAACTTGGTGATGTTCTAATCTTTTGGCTGAGTTCTTACTTATCCGATAGAAAACAATTTGTTAGTTTATTTAACCCTAATTCAGATCTACCTGATGACACATCTAGTCTCAAACGGGTATGTCTCCTTAGTCCACGGAAAACTGACGTTTTTTACTTCAATCCGAACTTCATATATTTACTTCTTGGGTGGAATGACTTGGTCTGCGGCTTAACATAGATAAATGCCATGTCATGATTTTCTGTAAGCAAAGTAATCCCATATCCTACCCTTATTATACTCTTAATAGTATTCTTTTCAAGCGAGTTTTCCTATACAAAGATCTTGAAATTCGCCTTTCTTCTTCTTTGTACTTAAATCATAATTAATCACATTATTAGTACAGTTAGTATAACATTAAAAGTCTTAGGTTTTATTAAGCGCAAAATTAAAATGTTTACCTTCATTAGTTTCTTTCGTATACCTACTTTACATTATTTTAGTTCTGTATACATCGAATTACCTACGATTCAATTATTTGGATATTAGAAAGAATATTGAAAATAATTTAAGATTAAAACTTGTAAAAATAGATTCATCTCTAATTCCGAGTATATATAAAAGTTAACCACTTACTCCACGATTACTCACTCATTCGGTCACACTTCAATTACCTCTACTATCATCTCGTCGTTCTGTCACCGACATCAAGTTAATTTCTTCCATTCTTTACAGCTCATTGTATTACTTCTCATGCTCAATAAATAAAATAAAATTACAATATTTTAAACCATAATGCACATTCACGATTATTGTGAAGCACCGATTCTTGTACCTTGGTCGTGATTGTATTATTACCTATTATTTGTTATTAATATCGAAATCTCATGTTCTACAGTGAAGATATTTTAAAATCGATTACACATTTGATTAATTGTTTAACCATTTGCGTTGATGTTACACCTCAGCAATAACTTTTCAGTAAGATTAATTTACCCTTTAATTAATCATAATAATTCATTACCTACAATATCACTTAATGTTCTTTTTCAATTCAATAGCTCCTCAACGTCGTTTTTACGGTCATGCTATTAATTAATCCGCTTGTAATACTCTTATTAAAATAATCAAGCTTCTCTTGTCCCTCTACATACCCTTTTATCAACGAAAATGTTTTTATACACAAATAATATTTCGCACAATAGTTCCTTTTTAATTTTTTCAATCGAAACGCATAATTCATTAGTACACGTAAACCTATACTTTAAATATGTTTTTTGCTCACTTATTTATCATAACCCATTTTTTTTTTTTAGTTCCAATATAGCTCATAATTAATTTACTTGGTTAACATAACCGTATTAAGTTTTAGAGATAATCCGACGATCACATTCAACCAACTGAAATAAAAAAATTATTTGACAATCATACTACTATATTTTTTTAAAGTTGTGATTCAATTAAGTTTTTCAAAATGTACCTCCATCATTCATGACACTGAAAAAATTTGACATTAACTTTACGACGTGTGGTGTTATCAACCTAAATTATGAAAAAAAAAAAAATAATAATTTATCTGACTCCGGATGCCTATCGCGATTTATCACTTTAGCTTAAACTCCTATTATATACTTCCATACCGCGGATTATACGTAGCATAATATATATAAATTTAAATATATTATCATCCCACGTATAACGTTGTAAAGGTACCACAGCTACACGATAACCACCGAAACAATTATCGCAGGGACTTAATATTATTATACGTTTACACTGCTGCGGTTGTGTTTCTGTGTACCTACTCAAAACGTTATTTCCAACACATTCCCTTTTGGCCAATTATTTTACATCAAAACGTATAATATATTATTATATTTTGATATGTATATGCGGATAGACTAAATTGGTTATCGGAATGACAAAACATTCGTTTTGAACTTACACCGTCCCCTGATGTTCATACTTTGACGGTTGAAATCTATTTATTTCTATTCGTACAATTTGTGTTTATAATATATTATAACGGTATATCATCAAAAACACAATTAACATCGATTTTAATGAAAACGTTTTCGAAAATTTGTTTGCATATATTCTCTGTTTCTACCATATTATACACGATGAAAAAATCTCCAGCACATGAACGATAAGTTATTCGATTTTAAGCCCCGAACGAAGCAATAAAAAATTGTTCATGTAATGTTGTGTGTGTGTTTTTTTTTTGTTTGTTTCCAAAATCACGTCTCTTGTGAGTAAAGTCTAAATAAATGTCATGTATTAAAACTATGTATGCCTAATCTATAAATGGCACCGGTTTCAACAAATTGTACTTCACAGAAGTGAATTTTCAAATTCCCAGAAGTTTTTGAGAAAACCGAAAATACGGTGAAAATTGTCTTGGTATATGCAACCACTATGGGTTTTAACAAAACTTTACAGAGAAAAAATAAAACAGTATTTAAAGCAATTCTGTTAAACGTTGGAGTGAATGAAAACCAATTGTGACAAACCCGATTTTTCACAATTTTTCTGTACATTTTTTTTTCAGTTTTGTCGAAAATTACTTATAAATACCAAAAATTTACCTACAATTCACCTATATCTATCTGCAAAACATATTACTTTGAATGTTTTGCTACTAAAACTGATTACTACATTTCTAAACGTAATGGTAATATAAAAAATGTTTTAAAAATAATTAATAACATACAGTACCCTACGCCAATACATTCTTCCCTTATTTTCATAGATTTATATATTGGTGTGTGCTATATATTTTAATAATACCTCGATAATGTCAACAAGTAAATAATAAACATATTATTCGTATAACTGATTTTGGAGAGGGTCCAATAGTTTCAAATATTAAGTAAATTTTATTAACCTAACTACTTGGTCATGTTCAAATAAATTCTATAGCCGGCCCATTCCGGGTTATTATTAAGTAACGATATGAATAAAGTTCAAAATCGTTTTTATCAAACATAAACTAATTACTTATAAACAATAATGTACAAATATATTTTTGTCAGACATTTGTTAGAACAGCTTATTTAAATTATAAAAATTGAAGTTATTTCATTATAAAATTCGCCAACATGGTTTAATTTGATTGTGTTGAAATGTCCTAAGACTTAAAAATCTGATCTCGATTTTCAATACTTCAGACAAAAGAACAAAATCCAATTATTTAACACTGTTTAGCTACAGCGAAGAACATACCGGAATGTTAAAAAAAATTCCAAAAGATAAGCAAAGGATTGCGATCGTTTTAGTAATTTACTGTTTATAAATGAAGCAATCTGTATTCAAATTAGTTTGTAAAAAAACTGCAATCTAGTTATAATGTTTAATACATGTGTGTGTGAGAGATTGGTGAACCCGTGTTTTTTTTAGAGTCACTTTTTTGTCCAAAATCTACGTTTTATATTATGATTATCTATCCTTCAATACGATATTGTTCAAAAAATAAAATTGTCACAAATTTATCGCAAGTCTATTGTATCGGCTCTATATTTTAATATTACATTTGATTTGTGATAGTATTGTATTTTTTTCTATACAACGATAAAATATATTTTATTTTTAGATTATAACTTTAATTATAACAAAATTGTTGTTTCCACTTTAAAGCCTCTTTCTATACACAATATATAATATATTTATATACTTACTCTAATTGGTATAGAATATACTTAATAGGCCAGTAGTAGTTGTGTCCGTCCGTTCAGATGACTTGTTACCATTGCTACAAAACGCAATTGTTTCTAGCTCCCAAATTCCATATTATATTGTTATTAAATTAAGTGGAAGATATTAAATTTAAAAATGTATTAAGTGAGGGGGTTTTGAGTAAAATTTGAGCAGGTTTCCTAAAAACAATTGATAATCGACTAGTTCTTATGATTTAAATGTTCATTATTTTTACAATTTAACAACGCAAATTAAACACAAGTGTAAATTATTGTAATTTAATTATTTCGTCTTCGATAAACGATATTTTGTACTCTCAGTTCTATTTAATTGTGTTGCCATAAATCTTGTATTTGCGGTAACCACATACTTGGCGTGTAAAACGAATAATATATTATATTCTCTTCTTTACTTGTTTTTTTCATATTTTTTTCTTAAGTAAAAAATGTTTATGTGCAACAATTTTTTTTCTTGTTGGTAAATAACAAACAATTTTTTTCAGTTAAAACATAAAGTACAACATATACATATTATCACTTTGCAAAAGAACCATAAATCAGTATATAAAATAATATAAAATTGAAATACACGAGTTACAAACATTTCGATTTGTAAACGTCATCGTTGTATCACGCGTTTCAATCGGATTTAATAACCACCTGCAGGCGATACAATTCGTAGATTAGAACCGTAAATATTTTATTCTTGAAATGTTTTTTTTTCTGTTTGACGCAACCTTGAATTGTCCACTTATACTTTATAGGTAATAATATTGTTAGGCGTGGCACTTGTTTACGTATATACCGGGAAAATACGGGACTAACCAACTCCTGCGGCTGCATTGTCTCGCGGTTAGGTTTTATCGATTTCGTACCGTTCCGTGATTATAATATAATATAATTCGTTTTTCGTCAAATAAGTGAGATAGGTTCGTAGCGGGAGCGCATAGTATGAAATCCGTTTTTGTGTATATTACTCGCTGTTCATAATATACGTCATGTACGTGATAATGTTAGTGTTTCCGTTCGTTTGAAAATTAATGTACTTACGCGTTGCATAGCATTATAATACAGTGATCAAAAACTTAGAAAATATAAGGAGAAAAAAACCATTTTGAACATTTAGGCGTTTGGCCAAGTACAATATTCCCAGCTCGGTTCAAACAGTTTCTGGTATATCTAAGATTGTCTGATGTTCAATATTCGTGCACACTGCGTCATAATACAGTGCAGATCAGACATTTGGAAAATATAGGGAAACAACCATTTTGAACGTTGGTGCTGTTTGATGGTTTTTTTTTTTAAATAGATGCCTATTATAATATATTATACAACAGTAATAAATAATGTCAAATCTTATCTCGCGAGTGATGCGTACATAATACATTAAAACTTGGAGCTAGCTGTTGTTATCAGTATCCGTTATCAGACGCTTTGTGTACACTTGTATTGTGTTTTCACGTGTTGAACCGTGCCAAACGTTACAATAGGTATGTATATATGTATGGATCCCCGGTAGCAGATAATGAGGTACCCAAGATTGTTCACGTTTTGCAGCTTTCCGCTTTTTCATACTAGCGATACGCTGGGCGAGGTCGAAAAAATTATAAATTCCACGATATTGTTATGGTGCAAGAGGAATAGGTATTATAGACAATTAAAATTTTAATTACGTTTCATTTTTAATAATAATGATAAAAAAAAAACAATTATTTCGAAGTTATTACAACACGACCATACTCCATTTTTTTGGTAAAATAAAACTGGTGTCATTAATTAAAGCACAACGTGTTACACTAATTTAATTAAAACATTCCAAATTTAAAAAAAAAAAAATGAAATGTAAGGTTTGATGATGAGGATTTTATATTACATTTTATTGTACCTAATTTAATATAGATCCTGGTATGATTATGAATTCCTTTTATTTTTTTACTCTCGTTTTTTTGTAGGTCTTTAATTGTGAACTTTCCACCACCAAAGCGAAACGTTTAACATAAGACGACTATTAGATTTAGCTTTAATTTTGGCGATGGAAACCCCCTTAGCCTTCCAATCTTCGTGTCGCCAACCATCGTTATTCGTTCAATTCTTTTCTTCTTATTTTGGAAATATCGCGATCGAATACAATTTATATTAAACAGTAATTTATCCTTCGTCGTTGAACGACAATAGTTTTATATCGCAAACGAATTAGTCGAAAATAGTAAGTCACTTTGACCTCTCCGAAATACGCTACTAACCGTTCGGCCGCCAGTAGCACGGGCAACCGAAAACACTGAAAATCAATTCCTTTATGCTAGGCGTCCATCGCGTATCGCACAACTTCAGTTACCCAAATTACCCAGACCCTAGCGCGTTTCCGGGCAAGTGGAATAATTGGACCTATTGATAATAACGGTCAGTCAAGTTTGACATCTCTTGGCTTTTGTTTTTTTTTTCTTATAGTCGTTTGAAATAATAGTAAGTTACTGAGAAACGGACATGTCAAAACAAAAATATTATATTGTATAGGATTGTTACAACTTATATAACGATAATAATAAAATATTTTGCGGGTCAAGATATTACGTATCTATTATAATTATTGATCGTTTTAATAATATATTAGATTATAATATTATATTATTGTATCTACACGGAAATGTACCTATATTGCCTATATACGGTGCCGTGTCACACTGTCGGAACTTAGTTGACTTGATTCGATCACATGTTGTAATTTATTATGAAATGTTGTAAATCAACGATTATATTTACTGCCGATAGCATTGGAACCGATTTTATAATGAGTGGTGATTGGTTAAGCACAGTACTGTTTCTTCAAAATTTATTAAAAATAACAGTCAATAGTTAATAATTATTTCTAGCAAAATTAAAACGGTTAACTTTAAAAAAAAAAATGATTTCACACGTTATAAAATTGGATTGATGATGACAGTGTATTAAATTTTGAAGAATATCGTTTTCCGATTTACAACTGAATAACCGAAATCGATTTTATACGACACGAGTTTACTGGCACTACTACGCATATTCATCGAATTTCGTTTTGTTTACAATCGTTTTGTCAGATTATCCTTACTGTATATTAAAATGAATAGACTGTGAAAATCTAAAAATAAACTACAAACATTCAAAATACCGAATATTCAATCTGAAAAGTAGCTTTAAAAGAAACTTTTTGTGCACTATTTTTTTATTTTAAATTAACATTTTATTCATTCTATAACAGAAAAAAAACCTCAGATGACTATAGTGTACTATACTCGTATTGTGTTTCTTTTGTATTTATTAAAGATGTCCAGAATGGCTAATCAACGTACAGCCAAAACTATAATACGCTATAGATTTGAAACTTTCATGGTGCCCCTCCCACTCCCTTGTACCACATGGTAAGAATGCACTAAGAAAGGATTTTTCAAAATTGGTAACTTAAAGATGGGCTCATACAAAGATTTTGTTTTGGAAAATAGAAATCAAATATTTTTTGTGCATATAAATTATGGTTGTCAATAATTATGATAAATAAAATCAAAAATTGCAATAACCGAGGATATTAAGCACACCAATTATAAACAATGTAAAGTGTATAAATAAAAAAACAAATATGACCCTAACATAACGTAAGTCTAAGATGCAATGTTTGGTTGTCTTCCACATACTCAAAAACAAAAAGACCGCTTTCAATAAATGTATTTTGTTAGATTCCTTGAAATTTGAGGACGTTTTCAACCCATATAGATCACTTATTGGTTAATCATATATGTATTTAGTTTTGGCTCACGAAAATCGAATATTTTCATGGATTATTTTAATAGTAACCGTTGGCTACAGTCTACACATTATATCACTAGTATAATTAGTAAAAATATGGATAAACATTTTTGACCAAATATATATTGTTTTTTTTTAATCAAATTATTATGAATATAATAACAATGATTACTTTTATGATAAGCGTTCTTAATTCTGGACTTATTTTTTTTATGTTAACACTAAGTATTTGTCTTAAAGACGAATACCAATCTTAACGATATTCGATTTACTTCAGCTTTTAACTATTCGTTGAATCTGTCCTCGTTTTTGTTGTGTTGACTTCAAAAATATTTCCAGAATTAAAAAGTGGAAAACCATAAAATGAATCGTTGTAAAAATTGTGTTTGTATAATATATTTCAGCCGAAGCAAAACAGAAAAAAATAGGAAGATCGATTGATTTAAAATCGCGGGAGAAGTCAGGCAATACAGCTATTGTTTTATATAATGTATTTATTCAGTACCACAACGAAAATTATTATTTTATTATATATTATTATATACTTTTGTACAAGAACGTGATGTTCTGAATATGTGCCTGATACAGTATAGTGAAGACGTTCCGCCATAATATAATTATTAATTATGTCGTATTATTGTATACATTACGCGTGCCTACTCAGAATATTCATCTCGTGTACCCCACCTAACTGTGACGAAGGAATCTGACATGTTTCGTGTGTTTGTTTACGTACAGATCGTTATTCAGATTGGCGAAGGACCAGACGGCTCGGTAATGATCCGAAACGCAGAGAACAAACAGGGCATGTGCCCGGTGAAGTTCCTGCAAGAGGTGTGACAATCGGGTGAGCGATACGTGACGCATCGCTTTTCTATGTCTCGACGTCCTTTCTTGAGCCCCTGTAAGTAAACATAATTCATTATATTATATTATATTATCTATGTTTATTAGTTGTACCTTGTACAGTGCGATTCACCGAGGGTATACTCGCGTTTATTTTCTCCTTTTACATTATGATTCATCTAAACGCAACTTTACGGGATTTTGAAGTTTACCGCTCCCTTATAATTATAATTAAACAATTGATGTCCGATTAAAATACTAACATAATGCCAGTGGCCAAGTCACCTTGATGAATCTCCATAACTACGTCGTACGTTATTATATTTCTTCTGATGTAATATGCGATATGCCTATGTAGATCTTTGCCGTTCATAATAATTATTATTACTACCTATATAATATTATGACATTACTCATTATATACACTTTAATGTATGTATCTAATATAAATATTTTTTTTTATTTATTTAACTTAAAATGTGCTGACATATTATATGTTATTACAGTTTTTTTTTACGTTTATATAATATTATAATTAATAAACGTAAATATTACGCAGTACTTATATTATACGTGCCGTATATATGAAATTATATTCCATGTAACATTGCATATGGCTGATACACCACGTCCGTGTGTCATCCCTCATACCACTCGTCTGAGAACAACAACATGTATCAAGTTTTGTGGCGAACGGAGCTTGCACGTATACGAGATTTAAAGGACCAGGGATAGTCGGCATCAAATATTAATAAATATTAATAACAGTGATTAGGAAAGAACAATATTCCTTCGCAAAGAAATTGAAAATCGATCAACTTTGGTTATAACTTATACACTTATACTACATTTATACGCGTAATAGCCTCGCGTTATACTCGTATATGAAAATATAGAATTATTGTATTTTATTTTAAGCATACAATACGGACATGTGCCCAGTTCAATTGATATTTAGTACAATTAAAATAACAAATGTGTGATATAAAAGTAAGTTATCATTCAAAATAACTTAAATTGGTTTATGAAATGGAAAAGAAGGTATCAGAATTGCCAATAAACATAGTGTGCTGAAGTGCTATTTCAACCATAATTTGTGGAGGGGGTTGGTAGATTAAAAGTGGTATGTTAAGGGGTGAAGCATGGAGGGACATTTTACATTTATAAGAATTAGAGAGAGTAGGTGTGGTGAATCAATCTGTCCATTTAATAACTTAGTAGGAAGTTTAAGGTTAGCAGCATACCAACGATCTGCTATAGAATCAAACTTGAGATACTCGAGTTTATTTTAAAAACGTATTTTTTACTCACTCAAGCGTTATTGACGTGCAGTATTAGGATCCCAAATAACAGAGCCGTATTCGAGAATAGGCCTAACAAGCTGACAGTACAGTGCATAAGGGTAAGGGCTAATTTAAACTCTGTTGTTATGCGTTTAATAAATTCTAAAAATTTGAGTGACTTATACAGCAGGATCGTTCAATATGTAAGCTAGGGCTAAGTATGGGACAGAAAACAGAACCTAGATCAGTGACAGGCTTGTCAAGTTGTCCCATTGATTGCACATTTCAAATTTATTGGTGATTTAAGATGCGTGAAAGTAAATTATATTAGCTTATTTAAATTTCTCGTCCCCCGGATGGTTGCGAATGATTTATTATTATAATTTGCGTATAATATATACATAAGTCTAACCATACATACGTTTTCAGTATAAAATACGACTGATGGAGCTATTTAATACCTTCAGTCTAGCCTCGAGACGGGCATATAGTTTGTTGTTCAATAATGTACGCCTACTTTTATAATATTATTATTATATAGTATCGTAATATGATATATGTGTATAATGACGAACACAGCTCACCCGACCTGGTTCTACTATGCAATAAGCAATAAATCGTAGTCTATGTATAATATATTATTAACGTGATATTATAATATCATCTCATATTCGTTTCTGTTTTTTTTCCTACAGCTTTGCCCTCGGACTACGAGAGATACGACGACGACCGGCCTTGCGGCCGTCGACATTCCAACTCGCAGAACCGACCGCTGTTGGTGATCGGTCAACGTTGAAACAATCCGCGACGCCGAATTAAACACACACACACACCCTCATACAAATACTCACATTTACACACACACACACACACACACACACACGTATTATACATACATATTATTATATACAAACACATGAGCAGGTACTGCGATTCTCTACCCCCCTCGATGCCCTCCTAAAACAACCCCCTCGTGACTGAGACAACTATCCCGCTCACCCACCCCCATCGCCCTTTCCACCAGCAGACTATTACCGGAGTTGCTAAATTACACACCCTCGGTCTCTCTCGCTCTCTACTTTATTGTGTACAACACAGATATACATATTATATATTTACGCTGACGAGATTCTACGAAAATATAATAATTTACCGTGTTGTGCTCGATCGTTGTGCTTGTTTGTGCGGCGTGTATGACGTGTGTGCGTGTGTGTTTATGCGTTGTTGTTGTTGTTATTCTTATCCAATCGATTTATAGAAAACTGTATACCCTCTTCACATTCGTGCCGCCACTATATTATATTATGTTCTATACACCTATTCGACGACTCATCTTCATACCCCCACACACATACATACATATACGTAAACACACTTAAAAACAATAAAAATATTATTAAATATGTAAACAAAAATTACGACCAATTTTCTTGAAAAAAAAATCAAACGAAAAAAAAAATATTATTCTAGCATATTATTATATGATCTCTCTGTAGTAACATAATAATATATTTTAGTCTGCAGAGAAAACCGCACTCGTACGCGTGTGTAAAATCATGAAACATAATCATTTTGTAAGCCTAAAAAAGTATTTTACGTAATATTCATACAATTATATATTATATTATATTAATTATATATATATATATATATTATATTTGTAGAACGGCCTAGATTTGGATTGTGTTTTACAGGCTGTCCACACTTATTATTTTTTATTATTTTTTTTTTTTACTAAAGAAATATTAACAAAATATATTATTATCTCAACCAGACACTTAGGTATTTACCTAATATTATTGGCTATAATAATCGTTTAGCTATGCTATGTGTAAATTACATTTTGTCGTATGCTAAGCTATATATTATGTATACATATAATAATAATAATATATCTAATGTTATTTCGTGGATAAAACTATTAATAATAATAATAATTTATAATATATGAAAAAGTTATTATATATTATAACTTACACCGAGTAATACTTTTTGTGCGACACTCGTTTCCGTTACGGACAAGGAGGTACTATATAATATTATTTAATAATAATAGGTATAAATTAAATTTTAAAAAGTTTTTGAAAAATAAAAACATTTATATATCTAGGGTATCTCGCGCGTCCCCGCCTTGGCCCAAGTTAAATTTAAAAAAAAACAATCTTCGACTGCTGTCTATAATAGTATAAATACATGCATATTATGTAATATTATATATTATATATATATATATATATGTATTGGTAATTAAGGTATAATGTATTTATATATACGATAATAATGATACGCTACTCTCCGCCCGCTGACTTCTGAGCTTTTGTTACCCGTCCACACCACACACACACACACACACACACACACACACACACACATACATATGCACAACGTCCACGAACGTCTTAAACAATTATATATTATTACGAGGGATCTGTATAGACATAACGTTTATTTCTTCTGTCATGTCAAAAAACATTTATAATACTTAAATACTATATCTTACCATGCTTGAGAAATAACAAAAACCCGTTATCCCTATCCGTCGTATCTATTGTGTAAGTTATATGTACGTAATAATATATACATATATAATTAATTATAAACAACATTGTCCTCCACATTTACTATATTCAACTGTACAAAATATAAGTACAACTGTACAATTATAATATAACTTAAAATTAGAAAGTTTTTCACTCGATTTCGGCGAACCGTGGTTGTTATAATATGCGAGTAACCAGAGGAGGTACCTGATCTTCACTTTACACTCGACCTAATCAATCGACAGGCGTACGTATTGTACCTATCCATCACAGAGACATGCTCAGGCTTGTTTGGCAGACGGGGACTTACAACCATTCCACGATACTACCATCCTGCTCCCCTATACCGAAGAAATTCTAGAATATATTCTTCTGTTTAAATAACATAACTCACCGCCAGATCATAAGTTTGGTGACTCGTAAATTATCCATTTCAAATGATCAAATGATCTCTTATAAAAACTAAACGTGCTTGACAATGCCCTGATTCTACTGTTTCTTTATACATCAAATATGTAATGTGGCATCCTGAAAATTGTAAGATTGGGTGTATAACACTTTCGGCGTTTTGAGCATTCGAGATTATAATAAATCTTTTAATTCGATACTTTTGTACTCTTGGATGACAACTTAAGTTTCTCACGTTAGAGGGCATTGTACCGCTTTTGAGATCTATGTCTCCCTTTTTAAACGGTCCCGGTTTTGTCCAACATTCGTGAAAATTTAAAATATTATTTTTTAAATTTATTTTATACAATAAAAATAAAAATTTTATTATCTGTGGTCCGTGGTTTTGGCTATGCAATTCACAGTATTATAGATAAATCATTATTCCACACACAAATCCAATTAGCTACCAGTGGGTATTTGAAGACCCTTGCATTATTTTCATTCTTCGAATCTTCTTCTATCTAATGGATTGTTAAGGTCAATGTATTTTTTGTTTCTAAATAAAATGTATTCTCATCAAATAATATTTATTTCTTTGATGTGTTACTATCTACTGTTAATCTATATCCCATACAAACAAAAAATGAACAAATGATATAAATAATTTGTTATAACTAAAAAAATTTTTTACTTTTAGAATTCTCGAAGTTAAACTTTTTAACCGAGGGTACGAATATAAGACCGTCCCGGTCGGCCGTCACTACACTATAGATAGATATATATATATATATATATAGCTTAATGGTCAAGACCATGAGCTTACAACCACATGTTGTGGGATCGATTTCGGTCTCGAAAACTAGCTTTTTTAAATTTTTTTGATATATATATATATGTATACAAAATAAACCATAGAAACGTGTGTGTTGTGAAGGCGGACCGTGATGGTTTTTTTTCCATACCCTTTGTAAAGAAGTTTCATTTCATCCGCGCGTACTCGCTACACTCACTTTTTTTAATCGATATTTATATTCATTATTCACCGGAATATGTTAATGGCAACATATACAATCTCAAAAATATTTTATTTTAGAATCAAATATTCAACAAATACTATTGTTCCTAGAATTAACTTTCACCGATAAAAGAAAAACCTTCCTCGAGATTATAATCATGATTCCTAATTGGTCGAGAAAAAACTGTTAAGTAAGCGTTATTAATATATTTAAAAGCTGAAATAGGTACACAAAAATGTGCTTAATTAAATTTTTTACTATAATATAGATTGATAATTCTAACTAAAGATTTGGCCCAAACTCGATTCCGTTACCGAATGACAAAATATATAATATATAAAAATCCCGGAAAGGAAAGGCTAGATTAGGTTAGCCACAGCCTTGTTTATGAGCTAAAATGTAACAATATCACACATATAAGATATACCTAATAATATTATATTATTATTATAATATGTTCCACATCGAAAACATATTCTTGCCACGCATTATGCGTACTTAGCCGCTTAGAAGTATGATTGGCCGAATAACACTTTCCCCCACCGATATTCAATTAATTATTTATAACAATATAAACACCAAAAATCATTTGATTATATTTTTAATGATCAAATAGTGGATGTTATAAAAATTTCAGCCACAGCCCTTTCTTCACTCCCCCCCCCCCCCACACACACACACACACAACCGATAAAATCATTCGACTGCCACTGCAAATAAGTCTTAAAGTGGGTGGATATATATAATATAATATAGGGAAGTCGGTAAAAAGTAGTGTAGGTATGAATTTTATAGCAACTGGGTACCTACTCTGCGAGCAAACAACTACACGCGGCCCATGTACACACACAATCAGAACAGTAAAATAATAATATATACATAACTCTTACATACGTCCAAACGATATTTTAGTATATTATAAAAGCGGCGACCATAGTAGCGTATATATTATATAATGTTATATTATGTGTACCTATATCGTGTCTGTGCGTTATTATACTACAATATTATTTTATACGCATATAGGTATAGGTGTACTTATAATATGTATTGTAATATTATCGTGCGCAGCAGTCACTCTCACCTGAACATTGTATACCACGTTACCTATATAAAGAAATATGCTTTCGTTTTATAAAATATATATATTATTATAAAAATTAATTGTGTAAGAAAAAACATAACGCTAATGCTGAATAATACAAAATGTATATTGTATATTGCATAATGATGATAATTTATTATGTATTATTCGTATGTACTTGTTTATTTTATTATAATTATTATACATTTTTTTTAAATTCTGTTTTTACGTTAAAATTATATATTATGTTAAAATGTTTTTTTCTTATGTACATAATATAATATTAATAAGAACCACGTACGATTCGGCCGCACGAGATACGTGATGTGGTTTCATTCTCCGGCGGCCGTCGTCGACTTATATATATTATGCAATATAGGTTTATAATATATAATACATTATTTATACGCCTATTAAATAATAATATTATGTACTATATTATGTACACTTACTCGCCGCCCTTCCACTTGTGAGCTTTCGGCGCACGCGTAACGTCCATATAATATATTACCAGCTGTAATGTGGGTGATTCGTGTGCGCCACGATAAATGTCTTAGAAAATTGTAATTGAAAAATGTTTTTAAAATTAATATAGGTAATAATATAATATATAAACCATGATTATGGTCATAATTGTAATAATATAATGTGGTATTCTCGAGAATATAATAGGTATTTAATGAAAACGATAGAGAAGGTGCCATACTATGCCTACCGATCCGCGACAAGGACGCGCATTAATTAAAAATACAATATATTATAATATAAGTCTATATGGAAATCGCTCGTTTTATTTTTCGCTTCTTATTTTTCGCCCGTCGCCCGGACACAACCGATCGAAACGGCTGACGTACTTATGCCAACGCGAATATTTCCGTACACGATAATAAATCGTCCGTTTCGGAACAAACGAACTGCGTAGGTACGTGTGAGGATACTAAACACCTGCAGGACTAGTGGAAGGAGGAGGGCGTAGGGTAAAATATTGTGATCAAAAATCGATTTTTTTTTTTTTACGCCCATTATAATGATAATAATACTATAATATTAATATGTAATTTGTTACACGATCGTTATTGTTCATTTATGGAATATAATACATTATATTATATACGTATATTATGTACACGTAAATATTATTATTATTATTTGTATGATTTGTATTAATTTAATTATATATATATATTTTACACACAAACAAACACACACACACACCCGCGTGTTAACGATTGTATAACCCATTTGTTAAATGTATAATAATAATTTATGTAATGATTATATATTCTATATAATATTATATGTATATATATAATATGATATATATATATATATGTATTGTGAGATACGGCAAACGTTGCACTCAGTAAATTTACACGTTGATGATTTATAATAATATTATGTTAAATAAAATATATTATATATGTTATACACGACAATTGCACGGAAATCGGAAAAAAACATAATAATAAAAAAAATTGTAAAACGAATCAGAAACAGAATTCACCAGAGTATTAAGAAGACGCACACACAAGTATGGCTTTATATATTACGTAATATAATATATATATATATAAATATATAATATGTTATATATTTTAATATATTATTATATGACATCATTTTTTTTAAATCCGATTCATGTGGTATACAATAATACTATACTGATTCGTTGGAAATTTAATTTATATACATCGAGGAAAAAATGTTGCTTTTGAGTATGGAATTAAAAATGTATGCTGCTACAAAAAAAACCTAGCAAATGATAACGATAAAAATAGTAAAAACCTTATTGTTATGTAAGAACTTCAAAAAATGAAAAAGGAATGGTTCCAAAAAATGTTAAAAATTTTTGAAAACTTGAGTGTTTGCCTTAAACAGTTCAAACAAACCACCTTGTAAGTATTATTATCATTAAAATATATTAATCGATAATAGCTATCGTTTAAAAAATACAAAATGTATAGGCAGGTTTAGCAGGTATATAATATATGATTTAATGATTATGTTCCTACTTCCTTCACCCACCATACTTACAGTTTACAGTGTTACACCACATTTTTTATACACTCCCACGAATCTAAAATATAGATTTTCGAACTTAGAAACTGTATCAATATACATAATTCAGTTATTTAAAAAACGACTAGGTCACCGGTTTTATACAAATAACTTTTTGTCAAATTTGATAATTATATACGTGATAACTATAAAATATTTAGCCCAATAGACAATGATTATTTTAAAGGCACCGGCTGGTTAACAATGTTTATTAAATGTTGTTAAATTAAAGAAAAAAATAGAAAAGGTAGCATGGGCGCCCGCGAGCAAGTGAGTTTTAAGAATCAAAAAAATTTTTTTACATTTTACATTATGAAAAACTTCCAAAGACTGCAGTCTACAATCTCAATAATTCTTACACCCATAACATAATATTCAAAAAAATATTTATCCCAACAGTAATAATTTTAAGGGCACCAGCTGATTATCAAGGTTTAAAAAATGTTTGTATAAAAAGCTAGAGTTAAATTAAAGAAAAAAAGCGGGTAAGTGGCTGTCACTCTACTGAACATGGGTTTCTAGGAGGTCGCTGTATTGGATGGTATTAAATTTGAATTCAATGCTATCAAATCATTGAATATGAAAAACAATTCTTGGTGAAGACGGTATGTCAGTCTAGGATATTTTATATTGTTATCACTTATTATCTTATTATTAATATGGTAGGCGGTAAGTTGAATTAATATAATTCTTAAATCATCAATAATGATAGATAGATATTAAATATACTAATATAAAATTAGGCTGTTTTGGAACCGAATTGCAAAAAAAATGATAAACATTATTCTTAGTGTTAATATGCAATTTTGTCCAAATTTAACTTAAAATGTCTGTTAAAAATATCTGCATTCATATATATTTTAAATTTACGGAAAAACATGCTTAAGTGGATCCTTGTTTAAAATTTTCAACAAATTTCGTCAAAATTCCGAGTTTATAAAAAAATAACGCTCATAAAATATTATTGTGGGTTTATGCTCAATTTTTTTTTTAATATCCATTAACAACGACTTTCAAGGAACCTTGTATTACATTTACAAGTTTTTTGACAAAGCGAAAATATTTTTATCGACTTTAGTTTAAAAAAAAAATAATCGAAAATTGTATTAAAATATTTTAAAAATTGTATGGTGTATAGAAAATGCTAACCCAAATATTCAGTAAAAATGTCATGTATCTACGGTCATTTTTTCCTGTTGCTTTTGAAAACTATTTGGAATTTCAAATGTTGACACCCCCCCCCCCTCCCAATGCACCAACTAGATTTACTTTCCTACCAGAAAAGTTGCTGTTGAAGAAAATCGAAGGATTTTTACTGTAAGAAACCATGATGACAGACACAAAAAAATAAATAAATAAATATAAAAACACACATCATTGTAAAATCAATACATTTATCGCTCAGAATCTAAAATCTAAAACGGAAAGGGGAGCACGGGCGCCCGCAGGCAAATGCATTTTAAGAATCAAAAACAAAAATTATAAAAAAAAATTTACATTCGGAACACACTTTATAAAGACTGCAGCCTATTTTAACTTAAATTTTAACTTAGTATGCTTAATTCAAATTGTATATGTTTCATACTTGTAAGATACACTTGAACAATTGGAGACTATACACATCCGGGTGAAATCTGGAAGCATTATCTGCATGGTAAATTCTCCCTCCACCACCAATAACCGACACCACTAAAATAATTATAATTATTAGCGATCCTATTATAATCTATAATTAAAATAAAGAATTTGGATTTTTTTTTTTTTCTTAAGCACCGAAAACCGTGGCCATTGCTCATTAGTTTATTCTCATTGTAGGGGTCACAGTTGGGTTTGAGTAATACATGTGTATGTGGGACTAAGATTCGTCACTTAACACCCAGGTGGTCACCCATCCGGGAGCTAGCGATGCCGGACGATGCTTGACACAGATTAGGGACTGCAGCCATTACTACGCCACACCAAACCTCAACTGTGTTCTTATTATTTTGTATTAATTATTATTTATTAATACATATTATTGCTATTTATATTATTATATTTCCTATTGATACATGAGGCATCGACTTACGAATAGTGTTTCAACCATGCCAGAGGAAAGTCTAGTAGGTAAGTTAATAAGGACCAAAATTCAGCTTTCCTGCTTTTTCCGATATTTTTTTTAATTTTCTTGCCTAACACGGAAATCTAATTTATTTTAATTCAGCTAATTTAAAAGATTAAGCCATATTTTCATATTATTACATTAATATTAAAACAGCTCTTGTTGACTTTCAAAATTGTTTATATGCCTCCATGCAGTCACCAGTTAAAGGGTGAACATTGCACCTGGGTTACTATAGAATCAGTATAGATATTTTTAATTTGTACTCATTTTTAAGCATTTTCAAATTTTATTTTAAATTTTATATTATATGATTATAATAATATATTATAATTTTTATATATTTTTTTTAAATATCAATAAAGTTACAACGTACTACATAAGGTTGGTTCTGCCACGTGGGTCAAAGAGAACAAACAAACAGTGCTCTGACATCCTATCGATCTTTTTTTCTATCCAATAAGTCAAGGTTTTCAACCTATCAGCTAATTGGCCGAGTGGTCTTTTCAGTTCAAGAACCTTTCCTACGTATTCAGCATTGTTAACCTGACTATTCTACCTCCAAACGTTCTATTCTCCCTTCCCCCTACATCCGACACTCACTCTCTTTAGTTTACCACTAAGTGGACATTTTTTTTTAGGTACAACTTTAAGATAATGTAATTTAAATATATAATAATATAACAATAAAATATATATTACATTAAATGAATAGTGTACTGTAACTCCTAACTTTGCATTTAAAAAAAATTACCAGTACCAAATTAAAATTGTGTCTTAAGACTTGTCAGTTATAACGTCTTTTTAAGTTCTTATAAAGGTTATATTTATGATTATCACACGATCGGGGACCGGAAAAACGATGACAGCGAGCGGAGTTAGTATTATTTGATCTCGTATTTTATGCATTTTTCTCTCAAAAATAAAATATGCGTCTATTACACATTTACACGTCTTGGGTAGCGTTTTTTTCGTAGGGTTAAATGTTTATTTGAAATATAAAAATTAAGTTTAAGCCCCAAAAGAATATGAAAACAAACTTCCTTACTTTAAACATCTGTATTAATTTTGATTGCATTGGATAGGTATATTTTATATTTTTATATTTTAAGCTATTCAAGAATATAACACATTCGTATTTACTCATAATATATTTGTGTATTGTTAGTTTCAATACACAATGCTATTTTTAAAATATTTCAATTATTTTTCAGCTTTTATTAAATAGGTATAGTCGGGTGAATGAAAAGTGGCCTCTGATGCTTACGCGCCTAGCGGTGAATTTTTATCATTGTACCGCAAAATTATGGGAAAAAACGCATAATCATAATGCAATTACGCGCTTTACGTGATCCACTTTGAGAACCCGCAGCTTATCGAAAAAAAAAAGGTTCCTAACATATTATTGCCAGCGGCCACTTTTCATTCACCCGACTATAGTGCCTTCACTGCACATTAAGATTCTTTTTGGACATTTTTTCAAAAAAATTATATTGTATACATAGGTACCTGCAAGTTTCTAGCAAAAAATAATTCAACTTACTCTATACTATTATATTAGGTACCTACCTATTACTATATCGACTCTCCCAGCTTTATAAAAATAATTTAATGTTTGATAAATTATGGCGTCGTTTAAATTCACGGTTGGTTCACTAGCAAGCGTCGAAGTAATATTCATATATTTTATTATGCATTCGTTATTTAATTGGTCCAAGGCATCAAACCTCTTAGACATGTTTACGGGACTTTTAGATTTTTGTGGTGAAGGGGTAGAGTTAAAATATTATTATTTAACTAAACGTTTATAAAAACACTAAAAATGAAAATTCTTGAATTTTGCCTGACATCGACACTCAAACACTGTTTCTACCTAATTAATTGTACAAATAGGTTATTATTCTGCAGCATGGATATGCCGTCGTCGTTTGTGCTAGCGCATTTTTTGAGTTGCGCACTCGGGAATACAAAATATGCGCTTACATCATCCGGCTAACAAATTGGCCGTGGCAATACATTTTAATTTTAAGTCTAAAAAGTAAAATATGTAAGCCCCAAAAGAATGGGTAAGAACACTTACGTATAGGACAAGGCACTAACTATTTATCAAAATTCAAAAACATGTTTTTAAATAATTGAACTAGAGTTAAATTGTAGAAAACAAAATTGAAGGGGAGCATGGGCGCCCGCGGGCAAATGAATTGTAAGAATCAAAATAAAAAAAAATATGAAATAGAATAA
>NW_019102012.1:0-3850 GCF_001856785.1 Myzus persicae | reverse complement strand
AGAAGAAAATGAGATTCGAAACCTGGAGTCCAGCCATGGACGACAATGTATAGTTTCCCAAGTCGTCAGCCTGCGAAATCCATCCCTTAACCAAATACAAGATTTAATTAAAAATAAGAAGAAAATTATATACGAAAATGCTGTAATAACTAAAACAGGATATGAAACGTAAATAAGTTGATTTAACAAGGAACATTTGAACAACTTAAACAACAAATGAAATGAAAACAATTAAATATCCTGAAAGTGTGTAAATCTAGTTTGAGTAAAATTGGAAAATTTTGGATTGAAGTTTTTAGAATATTGTATCGAAGATAAACAAGGGGTAAGAAATTCTTTCTTTTCTTGTCTTCTTTTCTAAATGAAATTATACTAAACAAAAATCGGGGTCGACGAATAAAAACAAATATCATGTGAATAATGGATTATTGCTATAAATAAAATAGTTACGGGAATCGATCGGCCAATACCCAACTGCTATTCATTGTCATGTTATTCCGATAGTTCAATTGAACTGCCTTAAACCCTGGGTGGGTGACGGGAAAGTAAATTGTAGAGTATACTTTCCAGTATTTGTACCATAGTTACTTTATTAAACACAGGAAAGTCAATCAAATTATTATTATATAATTATTTAGACCGTTTCACTGCTGTTTCAAGGACTGTATGGGCCATCAAATATTTAAACTGCCAGTATCAAATACACGGGACATCACTGGTTCCATTTGAATTTGAGCCAACTCAAAACCTTTTTTTGTATCTAAGGTCTTTAAAATAATAAAACTCGTCTTTTTATGAAATTTAGCTCTTAAAACAACATGATTAATTACTGTATATATTTTTAGATTATTTACGTTTTATTTGGATTTCACGTTTTTTTAGGAAAATGACTATGCCAACGTAATATGAATATCTACTTTTTTTACTTTATGAATTACGAATTTGAGGATTGACTTGATAGTTATTTAAAAGAGATTAAAGTGTGTCCGAAAAAATGTACACAATGTGAGAGAATGGAAAAGGGCATGATTTTCTATAACATCAGAGGAAAACTACAATTATAAAATAAAAGTTTATACAATTTGAAATTTTGTGAAACTGTAAGACACAAACGCGTTACAAAAGTAGAATTGAATTTTATTTCATTCCAAAATGGCCCCTTTGTTGTATTCATGCCTTTTCCGGTGGATTTCTCTAAGACTCGAATGGACATTTATGTATTTAGTTATAATTAGTCTGAACACATCCAATACACGAAATTGGTAGAGGCGTCCCGTTCTCTGGATTCTCTTCTCGTGATGAACTAACTTAAATTTAATTTTCATTTATATAGATTAAATAGTTTTATTTTCATATTATATTCATAAAATTTAATTTACCTTTTTCCTTAGATCCCTTATCAAAAATACTTATCATTAAGTTGTTACTTTTAAATTTAGCAAGAAAATAATCGAATGAACACATTGCTAAATCATCTGCAAATGTCAATTCATTAAATAACAAATATTAAAATAATTTTTTTTTATTTACAATGAATTTATGTCATCCATGAAGGAGGTTGGTTATCAAATATTAATGATGCAACAAGCTTTTTTATTTTATTTAAAAATTCCTGTATGATATCATACTAATTCATAGAATACTTCAACTATAAATTACTTACCAAAAGATTTCCTTACAAAATTGTAATTTAGAAATCCACAACCATCTATACACATATTACATATAAAATGTTTATTAATCACTAGGGTTAGATCATCGATGGTATAAAATACTCAATATTAATTTATATTATATTCATGTATAAAATAATCGTTATAAAATAGTTTTACACTTTTACCTATGTTAGTATTTTATCAAGTTGTATGTAAAATGAGCTAGTCGATACTTTGTTTGACAAAACATTTTGATAAAATATTTCACTACCAATATATTTAAGTACAAATCCATACTTACATTTAATCCCAAATGCTTTTAACGAATCTGTTTGTAATTTTTCAATATTAAAAATAAGCTATTCGTAAACATACAATTTATTTAAAATAAATATTTATGAGAATTTTGAACGATAAGAAATAATTTTAAATTAATTTTAATTCTTATTAGGTAATCACAACCATATAGGTATTGAAACATAACGTTTGTTTAGATAAGAAGAAGTACCTAGGTACCTCGGAATTGAATGGATAAAAAAATACACAGTGGAACAAAATTAAGCATGAAATAATAATTTAAATATTAGATCTCAATATATATCTAGAACTTAAGTATAATTTACTTTATCATGCGTGGTTACCATTGTTAAACCAATAAATTGTAAACTATATTATCTGTATATTTGATATAAAGTCTTACTTTCACATTCTAAAAAAAAAAATGAAAATACTGCATTAAATAAATCATGAAGGTTAGGTTACAATGTATGAATGTAATTTATTGGATATAACACAGGTACATATTATATATTATTGCATATCTTTATTGAGCGATACGAAGCTGTTTTCAGACATGATGATACGACTAATAATTATGATACAAAGGTAAATTACGAAAGTAAAGCAAGTTATACAGACAATAAATAATATAAGAAATTATTAGATGTGCTCAGTGCGACAAGCAGATTGCTTATGACGATAAGAACGTGTACAATTTATATCACACTTATCATGTCCCATAGCAACAACATTTTTGGTCGTTTTTGTACATCGGATAGAAATATTAACTTATTAACTTATTGATTATTATTTAAAATATTGATTTGAAAATTCAAAAAAAATTGTCCTAAGGAATAAAACAAGTTGGGAAAGCGAGTACGGTATTTCAGGTTCTCAAGACGTTCCTATATTTTAATATTATAACTACAACTCAATAAACTAAAATTATTCCATATACAGTTTAAAACCTATTATATTTTTGTGTTAACTGATTAGGTACCTACTCCAGCAGAATACTATAACTTAGTATTTTTGAAAATATCATTGTAATTGAATGATTAATTATAATTTATATAATATATATTATAGAATTAAATACTATACAGTGCTTTTTGATATGACCTATTACTTATTGGCTAAAATTAGATCGTAAATACATATATCTCCGCAATGTATATGCGCCACTGTTACAGCATAAGTGTTGATTTCCGTAACAACTAGGTAGTTCATGAATTACCTACGAATGTTAATTAAAGTATGAAATAATACATGAAAATTGTACTTTAACTAGTTATTTCATAGACTATCTAGTTATTCTATATAATTTCAGTTTGATATCCGTCAAAGTATAAAATACATTAAAATTTAAAATACATAATAAAATGTTTTATTTTACTGAATTAATTATAGTTATATAATTTATGAATTGGCCATTATGGCATTTAGAGTTGCACAATAACTCTAATTTTCTTTAAGCACATCGCTTTGTGCCATATTTTTTAGTACAAATACACTTTAAAAACCCTGACCAGTTCCCAGAGACTGTGCATTTGCCGCATATTTTAATGTTATACTTTTATTTGGAACAATTTCTACAGCTAACTAAATATGTTCTGAACATACTGTGAACTGGGATCGAAAGTATAGTTGTAAAAACACACCTGTAATTATAATGTGTTGGTAGGTACCAAATAAATAAAAAATAAAAGGACGTCAATCTTATCTGATTTAATATGTTACATTAAATTGTTGAAAATGTTAGAACTATATTTATTTATCATGATATTTTCTTATTTACAATTTGTCACATTAACGAAGTGATGCCAGGGAATGGATAATATAACTAGTTAAAGTATAAATTATATACATTACCTACAAGCTTTAGTTATTTTATAAATTACCTAGTTATACCTAGT
>NW_019102011.1:945-3706 GCF_001856785.1 Myzus persicae | reverse complement strand
CCCCCCCCGTCGGTACGCCACTGTCGTGAATTATAATATTACGGCAGGTGCGATTTTTATAATAAAATACTATTTCTTCAAATTTTCAAATTTTTAAATCGATGACGACATTATTTTGACTTAATACCTCACTGTAACACAACTACCCTATAGTACAATTTGTTGTATTGCAGAAGGCATGAAGCGAACTGATGAGTGTAAGTTGCAGTAGTCCGTAGTATACTCCGTAGACCATCGTCCATAACTGTGTAGTTTGCACCCATTCGGCGACTGAAGATAGAGTGCAATTCCATATCGGAATTACGCATTTAGTTGTTTATATTCTATATTATATCTCCGTTATATTTTTCATAATACTATTTCCAAACTAATATAGACCCCACATTCCCATACATCACGTTGGTAGGTACTGATTATATTTTGATATCGTCTATCCGCTATCGATATCAATAATAGATTACAATCACATACCTCTAAGCATTATAAATTCTATTGTAATGCATATAACGCAATATGCAATATAACGCATTATAGACTATAGTGTATATTATATTTATTATACTATTATATTTAGTTATTGCTAAGCACTTCAATTCTATTTATTAATTTATTACGGGAAATACTTTATGATGATAACTACGAGGACAATTTATAATTTACAATACTATTATTTTGTAATAATTATATATACCTAATACCAGTCTAACTTAAATTGATACGATCGTACTCGATTACGGGTGACCGGTATGGCGGTATACACTATACTTTGTATATTGTGATAATAACAATTAACTAACAATTAATGATACTTAGGGCGCAATATTCCTCTGAGCCCTTAATTTTTTTCTTCATAAACTATGACTGGGGCAGTTCCAGGTGACAGTATATGATAAAATATTTTATCAATAACATATAAAATACATACAATTTTACACAAAATATTGTAAAAATGGTTTGAAAATTGAGTACAAGGTTCCTAGTTGTTATTAAACCAATTAAAAAATAAAAGAGGGTAAGTGGATGTCGCTCCGCTGTACATTAGGTGTCTAAGACATCGCTGTAATGGATGGTATTAAATTTGAATTCAATGATATCAAATCATTGTACACAAAAAACGATTCTGAGCGGAGACGGTATGTCAGTTTAGGATATTCTATTTTGTTATTACTTCTTATTAATATAGTAGCAGGTAAGTTGAATTAAGTTGAATTATTCTTAAATTATCAGTTATACTAGAAAAATATTAAATATAGGTACCTATGTAAAATTGGGCTGTTTTGGAACCGAATTACCACAAAATTATAAACGTTATTTTTTGTGTGAATATGAATTTTGTTCAAATTTGAACTTAAAATGTCTGTAAAAATAACTGTATCCGTATATTTTTTTGATTTCTTAGTTATGGAAAAAACCGTTTAAATAGAACCTTGTTTTAAATTTTAAATCATTAGCTATAAAAATTTAAATTGTATACCTTTTTAATTACAAAATCATTTTCAATTTTCAATTTGAAAAATATTGTCAACATTTGAACTTCAAATGCTTATAAAAAAAACCGTGCCTATGTATTTTTGATATTTTTCAACTGCTATTGTACAACATATCAAGAATCTTTTATTAAATTTGCATGCTTTTTGACACAACCAATAAATTTGTATAGACACTTACAGAACAAAAAAAAAAAAATGAAAAAAAAATGAAAATTGAAAATGTCTGTTAACAGCTTAAATTGAGTCAAAATATTTTGAAAATGTTATCAAGAATATAAATTGATGAAATAAACACATGATGTAAATTTCAAGTGTCTACAATAATTTGTTTTTGAATTACAACAAAAGAAGAAAATCACTACAAGAGAAATCGAGTTAATATCCAATTTTGTACAAATTTAAACTTCAAACGCTCATAAAAATTTAATTTGACTTTCCGGAAGAAATTTTTTTTTGATAAAGGTGTCCAAACTTCTAAGGAACCTCGTATTACATTTTCAAGGGTTTTGAACTAGAGAACATGTTTTTACCGACTTGAGTTTAAAAAAACAAATACTAATCGACAATTTCATATGCCTATAGTTCAACACAAATCGAAATATTTTTAAAATGTTATGGTGTATAGAAAATGCTTATACAAATATTCAGTGTAAATTTCATTTATCTACGATCATTTATGTTTGAGTTACACTGAAAACCAAAATCAATTTTTTTTTTTAAATGGGTGTTGACGCGTATATTTTATCGGCAATTATTGTAAAATCGGACTTTGTCGCATTATCGCTCACGATAGTGAGTACTATGTATAACATATAATATTATAAGTGTCTAGTGTCAGTATGCGTTCGACTGCCAATCGCCACGTAAATAAAAATATATTATAACAAATTAAACCAACTATATTATTATATTCTTAAATTAATATAAATCTCATACAGTCCACAAATTTAAATTCGAAACTTAACATTGGTCCTTCAACCAGGATAATAGGAATCGGCGATATTCGTGAATGGCAGTCAAAATTAAAATTCGCACAGTATTTATTAAAGATAAAACGTGTGTAAAAAAGTGCGTGCGTGAAATACTCAAATAAAATATAATCAGCCGTTAATCCAGTCGTGTATCAGAATAACGGTAAGGTTTTCGAAAGGAGAACAATATTGGACATACCAATCCAACTTCAAAGGAGGAAAAATCTGGTAAGTCGTGTCCATATTATCTTAAATCCACTCCTTCCTAAAATAAACTATTAGGTTTAAAAAAAAAAAAAA
>NW_019102011.1:0-927 GCF_001856785.1 Myzus persicae | reverse complement strand
ATATATATATAATATAAGTCTGGGGGACATGCCCGAGTTAGGTGCCTTGAAATCCCGTAGAGGCCAATTAAAGGCCAAACTAACAAGGTTTATAAATCACCTGGCAAATGTTGACAAAAATGTTGAAATAAATCGGACAGAATTGAGGTGCCGTCGGGAAAAGAACGAGGATGTTTGGCAAGAGTTTGAACAGGTACAAAGTGCAATCGAGCTGTTACTGAATGATGAAGAAAATGAAGAAACAACGAACTACCGCGTGGAATTTGAGGATGCATATTTTAATGCCATTTCATTATGCGATGATTTAATGTACGACAGAAGTAATGAGCAAATCGAAAATCAAGGTAACGCCGACGTTATGCGTAATAGTAACGTGCTTGTTCCGGTTCCACAGGTGACGGCAAGTAGTGGTGGTGGTTTTTGTTGCAATAATTCTAATGCACCAATACAACTAGCGGCGATAAGTCTACCGACATTTTCAGGTATCTACCCAAGTAACACCGGATATTCATAGGATTGTCTGTCAGTCTTCTTTTTCGTTTGTTCTATTAATAATAGATTTAAATATGATATAATTATTCTTTGGACGATTGTTTGCAAATATTTTTAATCATAATAATCTATGTGTATTCAAGAAATCTTTGAAAAGAATATTCAATATAGAATATTCAACATATATTACGATATAGCACATTTAATGAATATTCCAAAGAATATCCATCAGGTCATAATATATTCATATTCATTTTTTATTAATTGTTTTTAATTATTATACAATGAATAATCCAAAAAGCATAATCTTTGGTACGTATCTAATGGGGAATATTCTATGAATAGTAATCTATTACTCGTTATCTTTAAAATATAGTTCGAATTAAACGACCCGGGATTCCCAGTTTAACCGAAAATTTGTTATCTGCGCTCGTG
>NW_019102010.1:0-3859 GCF_001856785.1 Myzus persicae | reverse complement strand
TGTATCTTCTGATATTAATACTAGTTATACATCTCTAACCAGCAGTACAACTTTGTCAACTGATATTAATGAAAATTCGGAATTATATAATCTTTTATTAAAGAAGAGTTATAACATAAAATTGCCATCTTGTTGGTTAAATGATCTTACAACAAATAAAAAACTTAAAACTAAATTTATATCATTTTTTAAAATGGGATGTTATGGTAACAGGTGTCAACGAATTGTTGAAAAGCAACTAGTAGTTACTGAAAGTATGTATTATGAATAGGTACATAATAATTTGAACTAAGAGAATTAACACATATTTTATAATATTTTTTAAGAGTCTGAACTTATTATATATGTACTGGACGTACAGCTCTCTGTTGAAGAAATAGAAATGTTTTATCCTACTTCATCTGTTACTTTAACAAAGCCCACCATTTTAGATATTGAGAAAATAATAAGTACCCTTGATAAAGCATATGTATGTTATGGTGCAGCATTGGTTTCTGACTTTCCAAATGTAAAACCATCTTTTGGATTTCAATATACCATGAGCAATGGTTATTGGAAACATTCAAACTGTAAAAAAATATCAATTGAAAATAGGTAAGAATAAGTAAACTGCAAATTTTAATAAACTATTATAGTTGAAATCTGAAAATGTTGAACCTTTTGTATAGTGGTATGTGTTCATGGTGTCAACGCCTATGTTTTTCATTGAAAAGAAAAAACAAGAGGTTAATGGATGGAGACAAAATAAACATATTTTTCTCACCATCTAAGTTAAAACCCCTAAATAAACTAAGACACACCAAGAGGGTAGTGAGACAAAAGGCTGCAAGAGCCAATACTAGAATCATGAAGCTTCAAAATAGTTTAAGGGAAGTACAAAACCAAATGAAAATGTTTTCTGAAGAATCATTAACAGATATAGTTGAAAAATCTGGTATTTCACAAATCCAATTAGATTTATTACATGAAATATTTGCAGCTGCAAAACTGAAAAACAATAAAAGTCGACGTTACTCAGAAAATTGGATGCTCTTATGCTTATTATTTCAAATCCGGTAATTTTTAATTGTTATTTTTAATTTTATCAGATAAAAATTAATTCATCTATTTAATTTTCTACAGATCTCCTTCAGGATATAAATTTTTGAAAGAATAAGGAGTTTTGCCATTACCGTGTGTTGAAACAATTAGAAGACATTTGCTAGCAGTAAAAAATGGATGTGGTTTTGATCTATCATTTTTTAAGCTCCTGAAAAAAAAATGTTTAAGTTATACACCAAGCCAAAAAAAGGAATTTTGCTTCTTGATGAAATTTTTTTGAGAAAAAATATTCATGTCAACAGCAGAAGTCTTACTTACAGTGGATTAGAGGACTTTGGAGGAGAGATAAAAAATAAAGTTGGGAGTTCTGAAGAAGCTGACCATGGATTAGTGTTCATGTGGCAAGGGTTAGCAACCAACGTTACTCAGCCTATAGCTGTATTTGCATCTAAAGGGCCAGTTAAAGGTTTTACTATTGTTAACTATTCTATATATTTTTCACATTTTTTTTTTTAAATATAATATAATGTTTATTGAAATTATAGGTGTTGATTTATCTCAATTACTTATAAAGGCTATTCTTATGCTGGAAGATGCTGGGCTACAGGTTTTAGGTGTAACATGTGATGGTGCTTCAACTAATAAGACCATGTTCAAAACTCTAGGAATAAATGGAAGCAAATCAGAGTTAAAAAACTATTTTGTTAATCCTTACGACGAGCTTAGAAAAATATTTGTTTTCAGTGATGCTCCACATGTAATAAAGAATATAAGGAATCGTTTAGTTCAAAAAAAACAGTTGAAGGTATTTAGCTTACATTTTAGTTATAACTTTTTAATTATAATTATAATTATAATAATTATCTAATTTAATTTAACACATGTTTAAGAATATTTCATGACATTTTTAGCTTCATCCATTGAAGGATTATGTCAAATGGGAACATTACTGTTCTGTTTTTAATAACGATTCAATAACCATGTTGAAAATATGCCCAAAAATAACCAAAGCCCATATTGAATTAAACAATCTATCAAAAATGAAGGTGAAATATGCCACACAGGTAATAGTTTGTTAGGGATTAATGTAGTTATATGAATAATAATAATTTAAAAATATTAATTGTATAACATTGGTAAAAGTTTAATGTGTCATCTACTAAAGAATATTATTTATGTGCCTATTGAAATAAATTTAAAATACTCATGTTTAAATAGATATTTAGCAATTCAATGGCCATTGGTATCCGATTTTACCGTGACCGGAAATTAAAAGGACTTGAAGATTCTTTAGAAACTGAAGAATTCACATTATTCTTGAATAATATGTTTGATGTTTTAAATAGGAAATTCCCTGCTGAAGGCATTAAGAAACACAGCAAAGACTTAGAGGTTATTTATGTGTTTCTGTGTTTCTGTTGTGTGTGTATTGGCCACAAATTAAGATATCTTAATTTGTGGTATTGGCTGATGGAATTTGTTCTTTATATGTGTCTGTGTTTTTATATTTAACTATTTATCTATAATTTGTAGCACTTAATATCTTAATAAATGTAATAGGTTAAGTTATTTAGAGAAATTGGTTGATTATTTGTTTATTTTATAGTAATAAATGTTTAATATTAGTGTGCATAATTTATATAAACTTGATTAGCTAATTACATTTTTTATTCTAAAAAAGGTATTAAACCAAAGCCTTATTTGGTTAGATAATTGGGAACAACATTTCATAGATGGTAAAATACTGGAAAAAGAATTTCTAACTAGAAATACAGCAGATTCTTTGAGATTGACCTTAAAATCTACCATCTATTTAGTTACATATTTACTTGACGAATGCAATTTTCAGTATGTTTTAACTTCCAAGTTCAATCAAGATGCAATTGAAGTAAGCAATTCATTTCCAGTTAATTATTGTGTATTAAAAGTCTTAGTAATATTTATTACAGAAATTTTTTGGTATTGTGAGACAAACAGCAGGACCTAATGACCACCCTGCTACTCCAACATTTCTACAGCTATACAGACTATTATCTGTATACTCGTTAGTCAAACCACCTAAATCAGGAAATTGTACATTATCAGAAGGTACAATTAAAATTTAACTAACTATCTAATTGAATAAATATAATTAACATACCTAGTACCTACTTTAGATTCCAATTATAGTCCTGCATTAACAATAACTGATTTGATAGAAGCAGCTATGAAAAATCCATCACAACGAGTTGAAAAAATAAATCAACTAAAATCTCAGATAGACTTAATTGTTGAAGAAGGTAGATGGGACCTAGATGATATATTTGAAAATTCTGACATTAGTAAAGCTGACACATTTGACTGTGTTGTTTATTACTTAGCAGGGTAGTATATAATATTATTTATTGTTAATCTGTAATATTACTTTTAGACTACCAGTATAATGTATAGCATAATACAGTAGAATAGGTATACAGTACAGTATAACGTATAGCCAAAGTATAATATACAATTTATAATTTATATTTATCTATTTGATTAGATATTTGGCCAGACGGATTGCAAAGAAAACAGATTGCCCTGACTGCTTAGCTGGGATTAAGAACTTTGATGAAGTTACATTAAATTATGCTGAATTAGTGAATCTAAAATCTCGAGGCTATTTAACTCACCCAGACAGTAATTTTTATGTACTACTTAGGAGAATTGAGAGTTCATTCATGAAACATGCAAGTAGTGCCTCTGTGTTCGATGATACTGTAGAGGACTTCATATCAAACAATTATATAATACCATTTCCTTGTAATGTCCATAAAGAAGAGGTCATATTGGATATACT
>NW_019102009.1:0-3861 GCF_001856785.1 Myzus persicae | reverse complement strand
TTAGCTGCTACTTTAGAACCAAAGTTTAAGTGGAATTGGGCTGAAGTAGAAATGGTCAATGAGTTGAAAGAATGTTTAAAAGCAAGATTGTCTGAGCTAATTGCAGAAAATACTGAATGTATTATGAATGATAAAACCAATGAAGTCACATATGATGATTTTTTACATTTCGATGCTTTAGAAAATCCAGAAACAGATAAACTTCAAAATTTATTTAATGAATATTCAAACTCTTCTCCTAAACTACCATTAAACACATTTTCTGAAGAAATACAAAAATTATATATTAAGTATAATACAAGTATTCCCTCTAGTGCTCACGTCGAGAGACTTTTTAGTGCAGGAGGCCAATTGTTCGATGAAAGGCGTGGATCTATGTCCGATGATAATTTTGAAATGTCACTTCTGTTAAAATTTAACAAATATTTTGAATAAAATATACTAGCATATAGTCATATAAATTATATTATGTATTATTATTAAATATTAACTTATTATTTACATTTTAACAAAAAATTTTTTTAATTTTTATAAACTAACTTCTAACTTCTACTCTAACTTAGTTACTATTTTCACCAAACTAACTTCTAACTAACTAAGTTAGAAATTTTTACAGTTTCAGAAACTAACTTATATTCTAACTTAGTTAGTTTTTTTATTGAAGTAACTTAACTTCAACTAGTTGAAAAAAATGACTAACTTGCCCAGCTTTGCATAATAGTAACATTAAAGTTTCGAGTCTTCGACCTCGAAAATGGTAACTGTTTATCTTCGTGTAATACCACGTCTTTATGTACAGGATGATACACTAAGTATGCTCCCACCTGATTTTTCCTTTAATTTTGTTTTTATCCAAATTCAAATTTATGGAAATTTTAAGCATAATTAATATAATATTTTTATATAATTTTGAAGACTGTCCTGTGGCTAAATGTCAGGTCTGCAAACTTCTTTTATTCACCGTTTTTACTTTTCATCTTAAGCAGATGATTTCAAACGAGTTGCTTTCAAGCTGTAAAACATTAAATAGGTACTTAACATAATAGGGTCTATGAGAATAGGGATGCGATGGTGTTTTTAAAAATTATAGTGATTATATAATATTTATGTATCAACATTTTATAATTTGTAAAGTCGTAATAATAAGTATTAGACTAAATATTACATCTATTTTGTTTTTTTGTGAAACCATTAATATTAATAGAAACTATTATCCTTGGTATAGGTACATACATTTTAATATTTTAGAAACCATGTAGATATCTAGGTACTTATACTTGTACGCATTTTTATTTAGATAGAAATTTAAAAAGAAAAATGCTACTGAGCATATCCCTAAATGACTTAAAAAATCAAATCAGGTATCTATTTGACAGTACATACGACGGACATTAAAAAGTATACCAAAAGTTTTAAAAATCAGTATTTGAATAAACTCACATTATTAATATTATCAAAGGTAAAAAGGGAGATGAGAATAGTTAGTGAAACACCTAAAGTATGTGTACAACAATAGTATATATTATTATAGTATAATATAATTTTTATTGTGATTTTGTAATAAAATGTACATAATACAATACGTATAAATTATATACCAGCTTTATAACTGGCTTAAAATATATAATTGCAGCACTCGATCGCTATTTTTGCGAGTTTTTTGTTTTGTTTTGTGCTGCATTTAATGGCGACGACAAATTTAAGTTTCACATTTGAGATGATAATGTTTTGCAAATAAATAAATTGAAACGTGATCAATGACTTCCAAGCTGCAGCTGCAGAATACCCATACACCCACCTATACAATATATAGTATTATATTATATTTATATAATTTACATTAGTAATATGTGGCAACGATACGACTGAAGTCTGAAATAATAAAATATTATAATAAAATATATCTGACGGCCGACCGAACAACAAGTATTAATAGTTATTTGTTATTAAATTTATCCACGTATCTACAGTCTGCACCCATAATAGTAATATTAGCTATATCATGATAATATGGCGTTATTTAGTTTTTGTATTATGTCGTTATTATAAAACGTATTATGTTGTTATAATATAATGTTAAATACCTACGTAATATAAAAATAATAATAACAAGTAGTTAGTAAGTACCTAAATAATAATAATTATATTAGTTTATAAGGTATTTATGATTATGACGTTTACGGGGAGCATTATTATTAAAAACTATTAAATATTACTTTTAAAAGAGTAGTTTGTTCTCAGTACCTATATATATAATCTGAAAAATCCGTGCAATTTTTATGAAAACAATTTTCGAAACAGCGTTCTGGTTGTAAAAATATATTCGGTAAAATAACTGAATAAATATTTATGGCGAGTGTTTTAAGCTTATAAACTTTGAAGATTACGCTGCCAAGAATTTCGGGCCATAAATAAAATCTTTTAGTATATATTATATTTCGAAAAAAAAATGGTAAGTTTACAATAACTTAATAAGTATTTATATATTTAGAAAATTATATTTGAGTGTAGGAATAATATTATGTCGGGTCTTATACTACCGCTAAATGTCTTATATTATACAAATGGGGCATTTAGACGTTTTTTGACTCTTTTAGCTATCTTATATTTACGAGCAGTCTTTATAAACATACTTTCACAAGTGAAAATAAAATATTATGCATTCAGGTTTCAAATTTCTAATCTGAGATAAAAATTGCATCTTGAAAAACGACCTAGTCGTATTATAAGGTATAGGTACCCAAATTGGCTATTTTAGAGACGCATCGTAAATATTATAATATATAAACTATCTAAGTTATAGTTGTATATAATGCACTGACTCTTTACCTATACAAATGCAAAAATACAAAATAAATCAGATCGATTTAAAAAGAATAAACATATTGTTAACGACAAACTGCAGCGATTGCAGTTGTATATAAGTAGGTACAGTGTGGAGTGCAGTAACATGGAAAACATTATCGAATATTGAAAGAAAAAAGAAAAAACATTTTCTTGATAATTTTTTATATAATATACCTATATATGTATATATATGAGAGACGTGAAATATACTATAGTTGTCTGCATCATCTCAAATTTTATCTTGCAGATTATTTTTTATAAATATCGATCATCAGTCTGTCTGCGGTCATGTTGCTCTCGGCGTTATTCATCGAGACAGCGGGACACGGAAACTTTTCATGACTATTATTTAGCTCTCTTTGGTCATCAGCTGCACCGCAAAAATACAGTAGCCGCACTGCACTATTAATGTGCAACGAATGCTGTCATATTCCCGAGCCGCGTATTTTTCTGAAATGTGACTGTATTGTGTTCCATGTCCACGGTCTTATTGCCTCACAACTATCGACGATTTTTTAAGACTTAAAACTTGACTACGATAATTGCACGAGCACAGGTTTGTGTGAACCCAGAAAATTAGCTCCCTTGTAGTGCTATTGTGTCCGTTTTTATATTTTATGTTTCTGCGAAGACTGCACTACAAAATAAACAATAAAATATATTATATACGATTGTGGCCGGTGTGACATTGACAAAATGTAGACACTTTTAAGTATACAAGGTGTGATAGAATGACCTGACAAATGACATGACTTTTGTTTTGATCAATATTAAAAACATTTTTGTACATAATATATAATTAATAGATGCTTGCTCTACAGCATATAAATGTATTGTTTTATTTAATAATACAGGAAACAAAAAAATTTCAATTTTATTTAAAGACCCCAATAATTTGTTCAAAAAATGCCTCAAAAATTGCCAATAAAAGCCACAAATTATTTGTAAATCTAACTTTTAGAAACTGTTTATGGTAAAAATTTGTATTTAAGTCGAAGAGTTAATTTTTTTTTT
>NW_019102008.1:0-3861 GCF_001856785.1 Myzus persicae | reverse complement strand
AAAAAAAAAAAAAAAAAGAATTATATAAAAAAATCATTGTTTACCGAGAAATAATGTAATACTTCAATAAATATTAAAATCTAAATTAATAAATAGGTAATAATTAATAATGAGTAATGACTAATGATCATCTTCTTTTTACTGTATTTTAGAGCATTATTTTATACAAATATAATTTAAATTATCATTCCTAAGTTAATGATTTTTTTTTATGTACATCATATTTTTACCTTCTATTAAAAAAAACAAAAAATTCAACATAATATTTCTAAAAAATATAACTGACATAAAAATTTAAATCCAAAATTGTCAATATGGTATGAAGACATATCTAAAATTCACTTTTTATGAAAAAAAGTAACCTCAATAAGAATAAGAATTTCAAAATTTAATTATTTTTAAATTATATATTAGTTTGTAAAAATTCTTAGTCTTTTACTATGAACATTTAGATTTAATAATATTCTTATGTTCTACAGCAGTGACTCATTCTCATGAACAACATACTGTACAGATTCCAGGACCACCTCCAAAAAGACAAAAACAATTGACACTTATGAATAGGTAATATTATTAATATTTCATATACTTAAGTACTATTTTGTACAATCGTACACATACAAATATACCTATTACCTATTTATATTTTAAATTATAATACTTTATATTTTATAAATCAATGATGCAATTATTTGTTGGTAGGTTTAGCTTACCACCTGAAAGTAAAGTGGACCAATTCTACAAAGCTGTTGTTCAAATGATTGCGGAAGATATGCAACCATTATCAATTGTAGAAAACAGTGGATTTCAAAAACTTATTAACCTACTTGATTCACGTTATAAGTTGCCTAGTCGCAAACTCATTGGAACAACGCTTATACCAAATTTGTATGAATCAACTAGACATAAGATTGAAACTATTTTGTCTCAAGCAAAATATGTATCACTTACATCAGATGTTTGGACTTCATTGAATACAATATCATTTATAACTGTGACTGTGCATTTTTTTGACATTGATTTAAATTTAAAAACATATGTATTAACCACCAGAAAACTAGAATCTAATCATACAGCACAGTATTTATCTGAAGTACTTACAGATGTAATAAAAGAATGGAATATAGAAGATAAAATTGTTGCAATTGTAACAGACTCGGGTGCAAATATTAAGGCAGCAATAAGATTACTTGGACTTAATCATATCCCATGTGTTGCTCATAAATTAAACAATGCTGTAAAAAATGCATTAAGAAGTGATTTCGATGAAAGTGAAATTGAAACCGACCACACTGAAGATGTTGAAATTATGAAGCTGGTTAAAATGTGTCGTTCTATTGTTGGCCATTTTAAGCACAGTGAGGTATCAACCAGGGCTCTTCATGAGAAACAAAAACAACTTAATTCTCCAATTCTTAAGTTAAAACAAGACATGCCAATTCGTTGGAATAGTACACTAACAATGATGGAATGTTTGTTGATAGTCAAAGAACCTTTGATGCTGGTTTCAATGAGCTTATCAAGATGTCCAAAAATGCCATCAAATGACCAATGGGAAAGTATAAACGATTTTGTTATACTTTTAAAACCGTTTGAAAGCTTAACTATACAAATATCCTCAGAACAGCGACCAACCTTAGCAAAAGTTATTCCATTATTAAGAGGTAGGTAATACTAAATATCTGTACACTAAGTAGAACACCTACTGTAATTTTAATTTTGAATAATATTTTCTTATTTACCTATATTCAATAGGTTTATTATTATCAGTTAATAATAAGAATCCAGTGACGTATACAGGCAAGTTTTTAAAGAAAAAATTGCTTGAAGAAACAACAAAAAGATTTAATGATATTGAAGAAATGTATCCATCACATTTATACTCTAAGGCTACTATATTAGATCCTCGATTTAAGAAAGCTGCATTTATATCAAATGAAAATGCCAATACAGCTGAACAAGAAGTTCAAAAAGAGATAGCTGACTACATTAAAACTAATGGTAAATTAGTTTTATACAATTAGTTTTTCTGCTTTATACATTTTTTTTTTTTCATAATAGATAATTATTATTTACATCACCAGCCAAAAATTAAAAAGTTTATGTTTCACAGTAAAAATATCTAGTACAAATATATTTTTAAAAGTTTAATTATTTCTACTAAAATTTTTGTTAATAATGACCACTATAACATATAAAATTACAAATTATGAATTATAATTTATAAACTATAATGTATTACAAAACATAATAAAGAAAATATATATTTAAACAAAATAAAGGTTTAACCTTTTAGCTTATAAAATTCTTAAAATACAAACTATTATAGTACACATTATATTCCATGTCCTATAAAACCGTTCAGTATTTATAGTTTTTTAATTTTTTTGTAAATATATAAATACAAATTTATTCTTTAAGTTATCATCAACCTATTTCGTATCTATGACTTATGTATAGGTACTGTTTATTGAATTAATTTAAATTTTTACATTTATAGAAAATTATAGCAATTAATTTTTTTTATAGATTATTAAATTGTATTAAAACATGATAAATATAACTTAAATATCTAAACAAAATGAATAAAATAATAAATTTATAAACATCTTAAATGATGAATAACTATATTAGTATGTTATTTAAATCCATTATGAATTAGGTATGATGTATGAAATATGAACCATAAACTATTATAAGTATGAACTATAAACTATAAGCTTAATTAATAATTAGGCAACTAAAAAGAAATTTAATTTTAGTTCAAATGTGTAAAACTGCAAACTGATTTTAATAAACCATACTTTAATTTGTTTTATTTAGAATTTACATTCAAATTAATTTTATCTAATTAATTTTATTTAGCCCCTGAGAGAAATATACTTGAACAAAGTGTATATCACACCACTTTGACAACTGCAGAACAACTAGAACACAGCAGTCAACCCGTTTCTTTACAAGAAAATTTATTGACATATTTAGAAGCAACAGTCACCACACTTCGGTCTCAGACAACATATTCTAGTACAGCAGCAACATTATTCAAACAGTACATGAATATCGAATTTTTAAACATTCAAGATGATCCAATATTGTTTTGGAAAAATAACAAACAAATGTTAGGTGCATTGTGTGAAGTAGCTTTGAAATACTCTTGTATACCTGCTACATCTGTGCCATCGGAGAGAGTATTTTCTAAAGCTGGTCAAATAGTCAGTGCCAGACGAAATAGATTATTACCAGATAATGTGGATAAACTTATATTTTTAAATGCAAATTTAGAAAGATAAATGATTTTGATTTCCATTGTCTTATCTTATATTATTTTTACTAAAGGATTTTAAATGTTAAGTTTTTTAAACAATTTATGATTTTGTTTTTTTTGAATTTTAAAGATTTTGTTATGTAGTGAGTTGTAATATTATAAATAAATAATGCATTTTAAGAACTTGCTGTACACGTTTTAAAGTTATATATTTAATATTTATTATTAGCTAGTCACATTTTGGTTCAAATACTTTTTAATTTATCATTAAAAAAAGTTTAACCATTCAAAATAATTAGATTATTTTATTTTTAGGAAACTAAAATATTTTTTACAAAAAGTTAGGTAAACATTTTATTTTAAATATTTAAATAGACTATTGATTATAATATTTCAAATGTAATATAACATGATTATATTACTTCATATTTGTTCAAATAGTAAATAGTAAATACTCTATTACGAATTTTTTATTTGATAATTCTAAATTCACTTGGAAAAAAACAATGAAAAAAAATGTAATGGCTTAAAACAGTTAAAACTCTAAAAAGAAACTATTCGTACTATTCGACTATTCGAACTATTCGACTATTCGA
>NW_019102007.1:0-3860 GCF_001856785.1 Myzus persicae | reverse complement strand
TTTCGCCTAGACTTGGATATTTGCTCAAAAACTTTCTTGCTACTGAGCCTGTTACATACTCCAAGCAATCTTTTTCAATATCAGACATATGTAGCTCATTAGTTAACATCTATAAGAAGGTCAAACAAAAGTATACAATCACCTACATGCTTACTATTGTTAATTAATTAATGGCTTTATTATTACAGCTAAATCCATGATCCATACATAGAGTAAATGGTATAACTAACTTATACAAAGGGATTCAAATATTAGTGAAATAAAGGTACCTGTAACTCAAATTCCTTCAATAATTCTAAACTACATTCAGGTATTTGATAATTAAAGTTTGTTCCATTAAGTGATTCAATACTTGATATTGCTTCATCAATAACATCGTTTTTAATATTTGCAATACTGCTATTATCATTGTTAATTATTTCAGCTTTGTTTACTGTACATGCAGACAAACAATTAATTAAACTTTCTTCATTTGTATCTTCAGTATTCCGATGTTCAGTAAATACAGAATTGGAATATTTTCCTAACAAATACCATCGTAAACTGCCAAACAGAAATGAACATGTATTACATTTATAAAAAAACTACAAAGTATGTTATTATATATTATTCAACAGACCAATATTTAAACTCTAGTGGAGAAATATGAGTACTTGAACCAATCATCCCTTTAATAAAACTAAAAAAATTTTCTAAAACGTCAGAATTTAGTCTCCTTGTCATTATGTAATATACATCATTGTATTCCATCTTTAAATCTGATAGAAGATTTCTTAGCGATGCATTGGTTACTAGTATGCCTAGATAAATAATTGTTTGATTATTTGAATTAAATTTAAATGAATAATTAATTAGGTTACCAGTTTGAAATGGTAATCTTCGTTTTGAACCATAGACTTTCATGTTTGTTATAAAGTAATCCATTTTATCTAAAACTGCATTTTGTGAATCTAAATCCATTCCATAGCTCTTAGTAAATTTGTCTACTGGGAATTGAGTATTTAGTAGGTCAAACCAATCATTTATTAAAGAAAACATTGATGAAGCCTAAAATATTTAAAACCATTTTTATTTTAAAACAATTGTCAATTACCTACATATTTTTTCCATAACTATAACCTTCTCCCAATTATTATTTTTAATAATTTGTTTTTCTCCACAGTATTGGAGGGCCTTGGATACAGTGTTTGAAAATAATTGCACAGCCAGCCTTACATTTTGCCTTAGTGTTCCTACTACATTTATATGTTTTTCTGATATTTTATTTGCAAGTTTGTAATCAGAATTTGCTGCTACACATATATATTGTTCAATAACTTCTCTACTTATATAGCTTTCATCGGGTAAAATAAAACCTTTATCAATAAAATGATTTCTCATAAGTTTAATAAGATGAGGGACATCAGCAAATACATGCACCCTTTTTTTTGTTTCGGGATTTTCAAATGAAGGTGATGTAGGTTTTATATTTAATGCCTTCCATAAGCCAATGTTGGTTGGTCCCATATCGCTTACTAGGCCTACTACTTCATATTCTACATGATGTAAATTAGTAATTATATTCATTAGGATATCTTTTGTCATAGCTGTATCAAATGAATAAAATATGGGTTGTTTCCATTGTTGAATAAGCCCTAATAATAACAACAATGAACATATTATTAATATACATTATTCATAATAATAATTAATGAAATATAAATATTCACCTCTGGCCATTACAACTTGAACACATTTATGTGGTCCTAAAATTTGTTCATTGCCCTTGTCATAACACATCTTATGTGACACATACGTTTCATCAAATGATAATATTACAATTTTTTCATTTCTTGTCAAGGATAATGCTGTTAAATGATCAAACCATTCAATTATTTATTTATTATCTCCTATTTATATATTTTGTATTTTAATATGTTACCTTTACTCTTCAAAAGAGACATTTCACCAGTCAAAAGTCCTTGTTCAACAGAAAATTGTTTAGCCCAAGTTCTTAAAGTTGAAAGACCTAAAATTGTTTTTACGATTATTTTCTAATAATTTACTTCAGTTTATTATTCTAATTTTTTTAACATTGATATGTAATCAAAAAATATACCAGGTAACGGAAAGTTTTTTTTATCCCGTAGGTATCTGTAGGCTTTCGGAGAAACACTTCTTAATGAAATTGCTGATGCTATATCATCGTTAGTCCATGCAAATACTCTACTCTTATTTGACCATAACATAGATATTTGTGTTGGTGAAAATAATTTGCCAAGTTTCTCTTTAAATATGAGTTCAAGATTTTTATCCTGATTGTCTTTCTCATTTTGTACGCATTCCTTGTTTAAAATTATTTCATTTTGTTGAAGAGCTATAATATTTTTTAAACTTGTACATTCTTTTTTCATTTTCTCATTTTCAGAATTTGATGTTTCAAGTAGGCGTTTTAATCTAAAAGTACGTCAAAAATGAAAAAAAAAGTAATACCTAATTGTAATTTGTAAAAAAAAAAAATTATACTTGTTTATTTCTGCTTTGTAGTAATCGTTATGTATTGTATTTGCCTTCAATCTAAAATATATAATTGAATATTTAATCTAATTTACAATGATTCAAAAGTCCTTACTCTTGATCTGGTAGAATTTCACATCCAAGGTCATTTAGATCTGTATTTTTATTGTCGTTTTGTTCTTCATAATAAGTTAAACATTTTTTTATTTGTTGTTCGTGTATATTGGAATGTATTACTATAAAGTTACAGTAAAATAAAATATGAAAAAAAAAAATTATATTTTAATATACTTGTTTCAGTTGGCATCTCGAGAAAACTTTGACTAATATCTGAAGTAGGAGAATTGATATACGCAAATTCTTTGTCGACAGGATTCACTCCACTATGCAAGAAAAATGTAATAATGTATACATTTAAATCAAAGAAATAGAAAATGTGTATGTTTTTAATTAACTACAACAATTTCTTTTTTTGCTCTGTGGGACCTACTCCTTTCCCCTCAATATAATTGTGTATACAATTTAGCATGGAATTTTGAATTATACAATTGTATACAAACCTTGTTTCTAGAGAATATGTAGTCTTACTAGAATTATCACAAGATAATTTACTTAATTTTAACGTAGGCACAGCATCACTTTTTAATTTTCTTTTTTGCCGTGGTGAATAGTTTAAAAGGGTTTCAATTAATGGCTTGCAATATGCATCAGCATCAAAATGCAATGAACAAATATAAGCTAAAATATTAATTTTCATATTGTATTCAAAATAAAATCACACTATTGACAACCACATTTTCCTTACCGTTATTAGTGTTTAGATTTTTCCTATTACAAACACTACTCCATATTTGTTGGTAAAAAGGATTTTTAGGAAATCTATGAAACCTAATATCACCTGTATTGTAATTAACATACTTTTTACTTTTGCTTCCACTCTTACACTTTTTTATGGCACACCAAGACATTATACAATTATATTTATTCAGGTAAAAAAAAAAACGAAACCAATAAAAGTAAAAAATTGTATTTAACTTAAAAGTAATAAGTACAAAGTACACATCAAATAATTAATAAACAGAATGTTTGAAACAGCTAATTTGTGTTTTGTTATAATAATACACCAATAGCAGTCACTAGCTCTCTTTATTTCTTGCTTATTTTGTTAATCATGGTTGTTTACAGAATAAAGAAATAAAAACAAATGCTTTTTGATAGTTTATTATACATATATATTATATATTTTACATTATTAAGTGCAATTTATTTAAGTATAAATAGATTGTACATCAGCTGATGTGGTCTCATGGATTCAAAACCAGGCATAGAGTAATGTTATATTCTGTGGTAATACTAATATCATA
>NW_019102006.1:0-3869 GCF_001856785.1 Myzus persicae | reverse complement strand
ATTAAATCCATATCTTCTCCGATTACCATAACATTTCGATAATTCTGAGTTTTTTGAATAGCCGTCTGTACAATAAGTGTATCAGCATCGTCCTCAGCTTGAATTACACCAACGCCAGAATTTAAAAACTTCTCCGTCAATATCGCTATTAAACGAATTTTGTTTTGGTCGTTGGATAAAAATTTTTCCTGTGACGTTTGCACATCCATAGACTCGTTTATGAATACGTCAGTGCTTTTATTGATGTTTTGTCGCCGATGTCTTTCTGCACTTTTAATATTATTGTTACTATTTGTATATCCATCAAAGATGACTGTACAATTAGCCCCATAGTGTCTTTTTACATAAGTTAAATAACATTCAAAAATACTCCCGTACTTCACATTTGAAGGTCAAACAACACGGTGAATTAAAAATCCACCATCAACAACAATTGCAATATTCTCATCTAAAATATTGAACGTGTTTGGTGAAGATGGGAAAATATCATATAATATTGATTTTTTTGTTTTTCTCATTTGACCTGTTTCGTCAAATAATGAGAGTGGCATAGGTGCTAGCTCATACTTAAAACATTCTTTAAGTTCTTCATCTGATTTAACTTTCAACATGATTCGTTGAAAGAGTAACAGAGGGTCAATTGGAATAATATCTTCTCTGATAAAAATGCTGGTTTTATTTGAATACTGCAACGAGACTACGCGATTCATTCTTTTCAACTTAACGTCACTTACATTTTCACCTATAATACTGCATACAATTTGCTCACCTACTTGTTGTGCTTTGTAGCAGTTAACTTTTTCATCTCCTACAACACCTGTGGATAGTGACATAAGTTCATTTAATTGAGGAAAAGGATAATGTGTTTTTAACCATGATGTAATTTTATCGGAATGTTCACAATCAATTTTTATTCGGGAATCCCGTTGATCGACATGTTGTTCTGAAGCATAATTAAAAACGTTGGAAAATTCTTCTATTTGGTTATTGATGGAAGTTGCAATTGGAGTACCTAGGAGCCAGCGATTAAGTACACTAATTTGGAGACCTCGACCACTTATCAAACCACCGGATGCTTTCATAGATCGCATTAAACTTTGTTCTATTGTCATATCAGTCCACGTTCCACACCAAAATTTACTTGACCTTTTTATAGTAAAGTAACCTTCTTTACAAAATTTATGAAATTCCATCGGACACATATGATGTTGTAGCTGATACATATCTTGAAGATAAATATGAGCCGATTTGGCATACTGAAAATGACCAGAAGAATGGAAAAAGGGAATCATTTTTTCTACACACTCCAAGTGGAGATACCAATTTCCCATACGTTCCGCACAAATAAATTGACGTAAAAGATGAACTAGATAAAAATATTGTATCCAAAGCGTGGATGTCTTACCTCTGGATGCAATATCTTTAATTTTATTTTCTAATTTATTCATACATTCTTGTAATATGCTTTGGTTATTTATATCTTCTAAAGTCATAGTGGTAAAATCTGTACTTAAAATGTGCTGTTTTAGAGTTATTTTGAATTCTTCCGTCAAATCAAGTTCGTCCAAAATTAATTTTCCAAGGCAAAGCTGGGTTAACATATGCGCCCGTACAGCTCTAGAATACGCATGTCCAGTTATCATTTTTTCAATCGAATTAGTTGCATATATTGTATTCCATAGTTCTTTTAGACCACTTCCAGCCATTATGTAACCAATTGTGCCCATAAACGATATTAAAAGATGAAAACCACCAAGACGTACTACAATTTGGGGTTCAGATTTTGATTGTTCAACAATATTTCGAGCTTTGATATACAAGGGTTGATCAAAAGTCACGAAACACGTTTTAAGACCCAATTTCTTACTTTCGCCCGCCGCGTAAATTAAAACTGAGTTTATACAGTCGAGAGAACTTGGTGGTAAGTTAACAAATGGTAAATAATTTATATGAGCTCTTTCATATTCTTGAGAGTCAGTAATAGCCTCCATAAACCCATTCCAACCGGGAAATTTTGGAACACCAAGCCAATGAGCACACATTCAAAATAATTCATCGAAAGACAAAGCCGAAGTATGATTTAATATTGGCCTAATATTGTCGAAATCACGTAATACAATTTTTGAATTTGTATTGTCTGATTTCTCAAAAGAAATAATCGGAATCGATGCAACATTGCTTATCGTTTCTGCAGTGATAGCTGTTTTTACTTTGTTTATACGTTGGTTCAAACATACGGCATCAGCGGGAACAACACTTTGAATTCCGCCCATTGAGTGAAAGGTATTATATCCATCTATTGTACTGATATTAAAATCAGCATTATCAAAAACAAATTGTGAAAAACTATTTCTGGCAACTTGGGGCTGTGGATAAAGTAATGAAGATGACTCAAAAACATACACGTCGTTATAAGAAGCACAAAATCCAAAACTTGAAAAAATATCTACCGCACGTTTGGTTCCAAAATGTCTGTGTAATTAAAGACCTAGACTTAACAAAATTGTTGAGTTAAATGATCGAGGTCTACAACAACTTATAATGCTATGCGCTAATGCTATGTATTTATTTTCATATTTATTTTTTGTTGATTTTTTGTTTTTACCACAGACTTTAGATAAAAAAACCATTTAAGTTTTGGGCACATCTGTTTCTACATTTGTCAAAAACTTATTAGGCGGAGGAAAATATTCAAGATCATATGGTATTGATCTGATATCTTCACGTATTATAGTAGCAGCTGTTTCTACAATTCTTAATCGTTCTTCTTTCGTATCACTTTTTTTAGAATCATACCACGCATTCGTCAATACTTTATACCCCGTGTTTTTGAAACAAACTACTGATTTTTTTCCATGAGCTGAGGTTATAAGTATATCATCACCGTACTTCTCTTTTAATTTATTTCTTAAAGTTTTTTCTTCGCATAGTCCTTCCATCTTATCAAACAACATCTTCATACTAAATTGACATTCATTTTCGTTTTCAATAAAATTGCACAAATTGGAAAACGCATTTGCCAACCGTTCGTCATGCGGTCGCCCCCTTTTTCTATTTTCGATAGATGGAAACTGATTGCAAAATTTTCGTTCACATGCCTTATGGTATTTTGCTTCTTCAGCAACTAAACAAATAACACTATTTATCCGCCTAAGTACTTCTTTAGCCCAATCGTCACCTCTTTTATTCGCCACATCCAAAATTGATTGTTTGAAATGAAGTTTAGAAACATTAACGACTGTATCACGACGGTCTTTATTTAATTTCATTTCTAACTCTTTTGAACACGGGTGATCGCAAAATAAACAATTTTCTTTAAATTTAGATAAATATTTAGAACGTAACTGACCTTTTACTGGAGATGATGGAGTTCCAGGTTCGTTTTGATCGTTAACACATTTTTGAATGGTTTGGGGTCGTGTGTAGTTTTTGCGACAAACAATATGAACTTTAACACTTTCTAAACCAACTAACAATTTCCATTTATTATCATGTCGTGCTTTACTTGAGTTTATTAAAGTCATTACACCTTTTTGCTTCACTATGACGCACTCACTTTCGACATTTAACTCGATATCACAAATAAAACAAGAATTAGCCATCACAACAATTTTATTATATTAGGAAAAACGTTTTGCAACTGAAAAATATTAATTCTACAATACACGGTGTTATAACGTAGCTGCACACAACGAACTGTACGACGTGTACATTAATTGGTGGTCACTGGACATAAATAATTCGCATGGACGAAAAACTGAGATTAGATAAAATCAAATATACCGTTCAAAAGACTATAAAATATATCAGATAACTGTATGCTCCTTTCCGGACATTCTAAATTTAGAACTATACCGTTCAAAAACGCT
>NW_019102005.1:0-3872 GCF_001856785.1 Myzus persicae | reverse complement strand
TAAATTAAGGTATTTTTTATGAATAGTTAATTTTGTAATTAAAAGATCTAAAAAAAGATATTATTTATTAGGTGCTCAAAACATTTTTTTTTTTTTAACATTGAGATTTTTAATTAAAATTTGGTCAGGGATTGGAACCATAATTAAAAATACAGCCTTTTTAACCATACTAAAACCGTGCAATACAATCAAGAGACTAGTGTTTTGTATTTCTACTTATATCATTAACTTATATGTACATTCATACATTGTCGTAACTCATAAGTAAATTTATTGATTTTTATTTATTAAAAATTACTTATATGATACACATTTACACTAATTTAATGTAATTTATTCTGAAATAAATAATATTAATTAATAATGTTGATACCAAAATATATATAACTTTTTTGTAATTAATGATATTAAATTAGATATTGCATATATAATATTGTTTAATTAATTTTGAGTTACATGAACTGCTATGTACTAAAAATATAATTCTCATTGGTATAAACTAATATCATTTGATCACATTTACCCATAGGAGCAACTATGGTTTTATTTTTAGGGGGGCTAATTTTTTTTTTTTTTTTTGGTATCCCACCTGTACTTTTTATAATCTAAGTAGATTTGGGGGGCTAGATAAATATTTAAACGGATATAAATCAAAATTAGAATTGCTGTCTTGTTCAAAAAATGTTTAATTTATTACATATTATGTATTTTGTGACTGACATGGTAGCTATCATTTGTCTGTATACTAATAATATAAAGTTTAAACCAATACTCATTACTCACTGTGAACCTATGTGATTACCCGATCTATATAAGGTCTTAAAATATGTAATATTAATTATATAGGTACAATACACACAAATCAGTCGATATTTAAGAACTTTCATAATCTCAATGTATGTATCAGAGGTATACATATTTAGAAATAATGTTTGAAATAATTTTTTCTCATTTATAGATAGCAAACCAACGATAACTTACATTATGATATTGGTTTATTGAATAAATACAAACAATAGCAATAATACAACAAATTCAGTTTGTAATTATTTAACTAACTCGCCTATAGTATCATATAAATATTGTAAAATACTCTCGGATGGATTACAAATTGTTATAATAAAGTACTGTGTAGTAAATTCATAGACATGAACGTCATCAAAATAAATAGTATCGAAACATTATTGAAATAAACCTTAAACATAACATTTGTATTCTGCAAATAGTATAGTGCCTATATAATAATTCATTTCATAGTTTAATATTGTAATTGCCATGGAAGTTAGTCGATTTGTACTGTATTAGTTATATACCATTAAATATTTGGCCACATTAACATCATAGAAAAATCAATGTTATTTAAAAAATAAAAACACTTTTGATAGAGATCATTGAGTATATTTTGCAAAATGGTAGGTACAAACTTGCCTATCTTTTTACCATTGTATATTTTTTTAAATGGAGCTATATGTTAAAATGCTTTACATGTTTGTGTATATAATGGACGACATGGCATAAAAAAAGCTTTAAATCTCATTTGTAATGATGATGCCAATACTTGTACGACTTTATATGATCCAATGGTACTTTCTAATGAGTTAGGTATTATTGAATTTATCTATTAATTTAAATTTAAATTAAATAGTACTTTATATTTCTTTCTTTAAGTAATTCCACTGATAGTAGTTATGATTCAGAATGCAGTCTTCCAAAAAAAATTTTTTTTTACATTTACTCCTTCTGAATGACTGCGAATGCAACCAGAACAAGTGTTGTTCAAGTGCAATGGTCTGGCACGTCCAATGAGAAGTTCAAGATCCTATTATGTATTACCAAAAGACTATTGGACTTCATTATTAGTCGAGCACTTTTGGGAACATATAAATTTACCATGTTGTGTATCATTTAGAAATGGAAAAGTATACAACGGGGAAAATATTTATGTCGTGGTCATAGGCCGGTGTTCTATTATTGTAATTCTCATTTTAAAGGAATTGTTAAAAATAAGCCTTCTGTAAATTCACGGTAGTATCACAATTGTTCATATTGTCACTGTCATGCATAAAGGGACAAGTGAAAAAAATAAGTTGTAAGAATTTAAAATTATAAAAATGTTCACTTGATCACCTTTTGCATGATGGTGATGATAATATTATTTCCAATTAGTAAATTATAATATAGATATTTATAAGTACAATGTATGTATTATAATAATGTTTTTAAATTCAAAATGAAGACTCTTATTTCAATTTTTACAGAGTACTTATGAAATGTACATACATTGGAAATTTTAATGAATTGCATGAGACAACTAAAAACCGCCGTTTGATTGGACCTGCAATGGATAAAGCTTTAACAGCCATAATAAGCAACAACATTTCTTGTGAGACATTTAGAGAAATAGAAGCGAATAGACTAATGAAACTAGGTAAAAAGATACTATTATTAATAAATATGATGAGATAAAATAGATACCTACCTACTATTAGTTTTTATTTATTTAAAATGTTTGAATAATGGCATTCATCAAACAATTCTAAGCTAATATCAGCTTGTAGTATATTATGTATTATACTATCTTTTTTTTAAATTTATTTTGTCGTTTAAAATTATTTTTTTTAACATTTATTTATTTCATTCAATTTGATACCTGCTTAAACTATTTTATAATTTATCTTTAAAAACTTAACTGTATAACTATTTAAATACAAAATAATTTCATCTTTTATCAAAACATTTTAATTAATTATTTTTCTTAATAATAATAATAATAATAATTTGTTTTAATAAATTTACATATCATATACAATAGGTAGGTAATAATCTTACCTTATGTTGGTGTACCACACGTAACTCTTATTAAGATTTAAATATTATTTATTATATCATTGATATCATTTATTTATATACATATTTTACCATCTATTCCATTAATATTAACTAGTTACCTAATTAATTATTTTCTAAATTTGGTATTTTGTATTTTCAACAAGTATATATGTAGGAACCTACATTGTTCAAACATATTAAATTGTAATCAATATTTTTAATATCAACTTTGAAAATTATAATACACAAATAATAACATACTTTTAACACAAAAAAACAAAAACGTAATAGTTTAAACCATGACCTGTGTTAAATGTATGATACAAATTGTATACAAAAAAAAATACATAATTCTACTTGTAGTAAACCCTAACACTTCGTAATAAAATTAGTAATAACAACAATATCTAAGATATTGTTATAATCAATGCTAATCAAGACAACTAAACCGAGATCGGTAGTATTTTCTCGTATTTCGAACATAATAAAATGTAGAAATTTTTTAACAAAATATTAAAAATAATTATTGGAATTATAGTCGTTAGGTACCTTTGTTTGTTGGAATGGCGCTAGAAGAAGCCATTTTTGAACTGTTCGGTCCCGGTCGTTTGGAAATTAGTGGGAAGGTTGTGGGACGACAAATTACGTTATTAGGTTAAGTTAAGATAGGCCGTAGTATTAAAAAAAACTTAACAACTGCAGCGTCAACTGTATAAGTATTGTATAATATGTAGATAATTAATTACTCGACGAACTATGCCGGACGGTTCACGCACTGATTTCGACGGCGGTGGCTATCGGGAAACCAATTAGCCAAGGAGCGAAGCGAACGTGTCACACAAAACGAGCTGCTATGTCGAAGGAAGAATCACGAATGTACTCGAACGGTGTCTGGACTCTGACTGCTCGCTAGCGGCGGCGATTACAGCCATGCTTACCAACATATTTTACGAAACGTTTCCCCAGCACCCCAACTAGAACCGATAGTGGCATGGCGTTTTTTTCGGTCCCATAATTTAGTAAGTAATTTGTATGAATTTGTA
>NW_019102004.1:0-3792 GCF_001856785.1 Myzus persicae | reverse complement strand
TTTTGCAAGATAATTTTTTAAAATTGTAATATTATGTTTGAGATCTAAATAATACAAATATATCAAAGTATGCATATGCATTTGATATAATAACAAATATTTAAAATCTTATACACATGATTACTATTTTATTTTTAATTATAAAAAATGTACATAAAAGAATTATTTTATATCATGAAATATATTAAAACAATTTTTTTTTTCATTGGAACAAAGAAATATACCACAATGTGTACATTTTGAACGTGGTCTCGACTGTATTTGACTCATCGAACATACCTCACATCTTCCTCGTTCATCTACATATTTAATCCAGTGTACACCACGGTTTCCAAATCTTACATCATTTGGAACAGACCAATTTTTTCCTCTGCGCTTATTTATATGACCTTTATTTTCTTTAGGTTTTCTTTGAAAGAGACCTCGTACTGGAGTTGGTTGTTCTTTTTTATTTATAAGCCCTTGAACAACAATGCGTCTAAATTCTAATAGAGTCATTGGTCCGTTCAGGTCTTTATAAATTATATAAGCGTTCACAAAAAGTATATCAATCATACCCCAGAAGAGCCTGTGCCACCACTTCTTTGACCGTCTATCTACTCCATAAGTCACTCTCAATTGATCTGCATGGTCTACTCCTCCCATAAAGTTATTGTAATCCTTAATTACCTGAGGACAAGGTATTTCTGTAGACACACCTTGCTTGTTTTTTCTTAAAACAGTGGTTTTTTCTGTGCCGTGGTAGTTTGATGCTAACAAAACTGATTTTGTATCTTTCCACTTGAAAACTCCAATCCCAGAGTCAGTAATTTTGTAATCTGAAGATCCCCTTGCTAATTTGGAGTCGTCATGAAGTATAGGAATACCTTTTCTATGAGCTCGTATTGTTCCACATGCTAAACTGTTCTCAATCTTCAATTTTTCAAGCAGTGGTATAGATGTAAAAAAATTATCAAAAAAAAATTGTTTTTTTTTCCCCTATTCATTTTTTGTCAAAGACAGTACAACTCTTTCACCTAGACCACATTCTTTAAATTCATTTTCCAACTGATCATATTTTCCTTGATAAATCTGAAATTTTTTTATATAACCTTTTTGGTCTGCTAAACACCATAATTTATAGCCTCTTTTTATGGGCTTCATTGGGTTATACTGTTTCAACGTACTTCTACCTTTAAAAAGAATCATTGATTCATCAATAGATAATTGGTTGGTTCCATGATAAACTTGTTGAAATTTTTCATTTAGATAATTTATTAAAGGTTTTAATTTGAAAAGTTTATCATTATTATCTTTAGGAATAAGTGTATTATCATTCAAATGTAAGTTTGTCAAAATCATATCAAAACGATTTCTTGTCATAGTAGCAGCTACAAAAGGAACTGATAAATCTGGTGCACAACTCCAATAATGTTTCCAACTTGGTAACTTATGATAGCCCATTAAAAAGTTAATTCCCAAAAAATTCAAAACCTCATATGGCTTTATATTTAAATTTAAATTCTTTTGTGTGCCATATAAATTAGTTTGATATACAATATGATCAAGTATACCCTCAAATAAAGTCAAAAAAACACCAGTAGGACTTGTATCATGAAATAAATCTTCAACTGGACCTTCAGAATTATTATAGCTTGGTACATCCGTTTTACTTTCTTTTTTTCTCCAAATGCGATGGTATTCATCTGTCACATCCTCAGTTACAGGAACATGTTCAATTGTTATAGGTTTGTCTTTTTTTGGTTTTGGTTTTGTTTTCTTCAAATTTGATTGTTTACTCTTTTTGACTGGACAACTTTGATTTTTCTTTCTCTTGGGTGTTGGTTCTATAAAAATAAATAAATACATTAATTTTATAGATTTATAATTTTAATAGTTAAAAATTAATTAATTTTATTCTCACCCCAATTTAAATCACATTCTTCATCAATTTTATCAAGTGGAGTAGCAAGTGGTGAATTTGATGGACCAGATTGACATGGATGCATATATGCTAAACAAATGTTTTGTAAATAATACTATGTAATCTATTATTGTATTAAAATATACCTATTTAATACAACCTATGCAAGGTATAATATTTAATCATAAAAATGTTAAAAAATTGGTATTGAAATGTAAAATTATAACTAAAATGAATGACCAGAATTTGATTAAAATAATTAATAATAAAGAACTATTATTTTATTAGTAGAATAACTGATCAAAATTTGTAACGTGACAGTACTTGATTTACTACAATTTCTAACAAAATTAATTTACAAAAAATAATTAATTAAAATAAGATGTATCATTTTTTATCCTTGGAAATTGTTTATGTATTATAATTCTTTCATTATATTGAAGTTTGGTAAAATTGATTTTAATTTTTACATTTTACATTTAATTATGAATTAATATAAATATAAATAAAAAAACATGTCACATATGGCATAGGTATATCAAGTTTGTTAATATAAAATAAATAAATATTGAAACCCTACATAAAAGTTGTGAGTGAAATATTATAAGGCTACTTATTGTATTTTGAAAATTCATGATACCAACCCACAAATAAAAATAAAATCTTAAAAATTATATTTCTGTACATTAAATGTTTTATATTACATACTAAATAGAGTCAATTGTTTGCTATAGTTAAAACTTAGAAAGTAAACATATAAGTTAGCCAAAGATTATAAATGGTAACTTACCAGAGTTGTTGATAGAATTTTTTTTGCTTTCTTCAAAAGGTATAACCATCAGAGGATAATCCAAACATTTTGAAACTCCTAGTTTGACAGGTGTGATTTCTATAGAATAATTAATGCAGTTTTAATTTAAAAAAAATTAAATGTTTTACACAAAAAATGTCAATTTTCTTACTATTATTATCATCATGAGGAATAACTACAATAATTGGTTCACTTTGTTTTTCAGGAGATTTATTCAACATAGTACAATCGTTTGGACTTGAGTTAACTAATAAAAAATGTTGGTATAATTAAAAAAAATTAATTTCGTAAAATTTCATATAGGCACTTTCCCATATCGATGCATTGACTTTCATCATCTGACATTTCTATGTCAGTGTCAATATCTGAAGGAAAATCTTCAAGTAACCATTGTTCCAATTCATGAGTATTATCCATTTTAATATATTGTAACGTGTTATATAAATATAAATATTAAATATTAAACTTAATAATATAATATAATGGAAACAAATAACAATATTTCATCAAAATTAGTTGACATACATTAGTTTGGCTATGGACTATGGTACATATACGCTAACGACAAACTTAAAAATATGAAATAGCTAATGGCCCAACGGTACTTTTGAGTCCATTGCATATTATCAGATTTATTCCCCTCTTTTAATATATCGATATTTATACAATAACAATATTTATAATCTAGACACAATTCCAAATAATTCTAGCGGATAAGAATGTTAAAAATAGCTTTTATACGTATTTAAAAACAAGTCTAATGTTGGCATGTTCGATTCGAAGAATGTTTGTGTACATTGTTTACTTTGACATTTATTTACACAGTTATATTTCTAAATTTGGACCATAGTTTTATTTTTTTCTTGTAGCTAAAGAGGTACTTATTAGTACCTACGGGTCACAGTAAAGATAAATGCATCATATTATTTAATATACATTTATTTGTTATATGGTACTCAAAAGTACCGTCGGTCGACAAAGGGTTAAGCTACGAACTCAAACAATGTAGGTAAATCAAAAAATCACATATGATACGTAGGTAGGCGTAAGCAATAGGTGTATAAGTATTATTCATTAG